>NW_017386084.1:155410-179515 GCF_000237925.1 Schistosoma mansoni | reverse complement strand
TTTAATGTCTAACTCTAACCAATCCACGAAGTTGAGCAACCGACCAGTGCTTCCAGGTTTTCCATGGTGGTCTAGCTTCAATTGACTCATGCTTTCAACTATGAAAATATTGAAATCTCATCAAAACCCCTTCGGATAATAATATTTATATGCTCACTAGTGACTGACCTCAAGAAGTACTTCCTGGAGTTCTAGTGAGCAGCAGTGACCAGTGGAGTTCAACCAAGTCTGTTGTGAGATAGGAACTCACTGAAGACAATTGGTGAACGGTTGCTCAATTTCGTGGATTGGTTAGAGTTAGACATTAAAACCGTTGGATGCCACCCAGCTCAGTGGTCTAGTGGTTAAGTGATCTGGCGCTAGACTGGTAGGTCCTGGTTTCGAATCTCGCCAGGTGGGATCGTGGATACGCACTGCTGGGGAGTCCCATACTAGAACGAAACTGCCGTCCAGTGTTTCCAGGTTTTCCTTGGTGGTCTAGCTTTAATTGACTCATGCTTTCAACTATGAAAATACTGAAATCTCAACAAAACCCCTTCTGATAAAAGTTAATTTGTTAATCTAATCAAAATTCTTATCTCTGCTTTATAGTTGTGATAAAAAAAGAACAACAAATTTCCAACTTTTTTTCCAAATACTAATACAAGTTATGATATTTAAGTTAAGAAATTGAACTGTTAAAACAATGATGTATAATTTGTCTATTTAATTATCAACATCATATCAAATTTCAAATTACGTAAACTATTCAAAAAAGGATTAAGTCAATATAACAAATGTCTAATTCAATTTATTTCATTTAAGGATAATAAAAAATCTTTAAAAAAAGTCAAATAATTTAGAAAATCATGTAAACAAAAATGTACTTTTGTGTAATAATATTGTCAATTTCATACTAAACTTCTTTTTCCCTATATTCCTTTATAATCAAATCGTAAATAATATTTGGATGAGTAAATTAGATAAGTAAAAAAAATATTTTGTCATTGTATATAGTACAAACGTGTAACGTTACAGATAAATGGTATATATGACCTATTTATGTAAATATCAATAAATCTAGGTAACCTTTTTATTTTGTACTTATGCTTAATTTAATTTCGTTTGATTTTAAGCAGGAATATATTTTTTTCTTTCAGTTAGTGTTTTTCAATACTTTTGTTCCCAAATATACTGTTACTTAGTTGTGTCCCATATAGTATATGCTAATTCATTGTCACCTGATGTATTGGAAAAAAAAAGAGGAATCAAATGAATTATTCAAATATCTCAAATTCGTAATGATAATTGTCACATGAATTGTGAAGTGATGTGAATAGGGAAACATAAAGTAGATAGCATTACGTATTCTATTTTTAGGTAGGTGGAAAAGTATACTGTTGGAATAATTGAAGTTCATTTGATTTCATCTGAACAGTACTTTAGCAAACGATAGTTAGAAAGATAGCATTTTTCAAAAAGTAAACAATAATTTGACCTTTATTTGAAATTTGTCGTATTATTCAATCCACGATCTTGCGCGACCATCTTCCATTGTCTTTAGTGGTTAACTGCCTCACATCAAACACCTTTGAACTCCACTGGTCACGTCAAAGAGGATGGTCGCACAATATCGTGGATTGGTTGAAGTTAGACATTAACATCATTGAGTGCCGGCTCAGTCGTTTGCAGGTTAAGCGTTCGCACACGGAACTGAATCTCCTGGGTTCAAATCTCTGCGCACTGCTGAGAGTCCCATACTAGGACGGAATAGCTGTCCAGTGCTTCCAAATTTTTAACGGTGGTCTGACATTGGTCCATTCATGATCACAACCAAAACTCAACAGTCTACACAACCCTATACTAGAATTATTCAATTGTGAAAAATATAAATATGTTCGTGTTATAACGTGTGAGTGTGTGCGTGCCCTGTTTGAGATATAAACGTGATAAGACCGCCCAATTAGAGAGGAGTGAATTATCGATCTGAGCTATGATACATAAAAACCGTATGAGCAGTTTTAAGTACTACTCGGTCCTCCTATCTACTTAGCCCAGCCAACTAAGTTCAGAACGCCAATAACAGCCTCTGCAATATGAATCATTATTCTTAAACATACTGGATTTATGTACCAAACAAACTGACCACATTGTACCATAAAATAGAAAATAACATTTGTACAAGATTTGGCCAAATGTGGCTGTGAATAGGGGGAACAGTAATTAATGGACTAGGGATAACTCAAGAATGGTAAATCGTATAATAATAGTCTATGGGTCAAAATAAAGCTCATAACAAAGGAACATGAATATGAATAGTTAAGTTACTCAGCAACTATACAATAGGAAATATACATATCACATTGGTCCATAAATAGTCCTCAAAGTTACCATTCGCAATTCTCCACGGGATACAACAGTTTGCAAAGATTGAAACCTTGTGATGTAGAGAAACAGCAATTTAGTAAATTTAAAAAGAAACCTAATTATTTTATCACTGAAGGCATTAACATATATAGCGTGTATAATGTCATTTATTAATGCCAATTGTACATTTTTTAAAATTGCTTTCACATCAGATTGACCTGTTTAGACTCAGAAAAGACTATAGTTTGAAGTTTAAGTACAAAATATTGTATTACTTCAATTTACCGCTGATTCATAAATTTTACTGGGAAAAAATTAATATAAATAGGATAAACTCAAACAATCTTAGGTTTAATTGTGAATCTCATTAGAATCATGAACTTCATAGCTGAGAAAAAGAAAATCTGTAAGTGATTAAATTGATTTTTTAGTAAAACCATATCTTATCTTTTGACCAGATGATACATTCTTTCAGTGTATATATGATCGAAAGATCTGTGACTTACTTCCATTTTATAGCAATCCTCCTTAATGCCAAACTCATAAATTACAATAAAATTGGAAGATGTCCGTTACAGGTTTGGAAACCTAGTTGTCCAGGGGTTATTTTACTACAGTTGTATCTTATGTTACATTCTCTAAAGTTCACAGTATGAGAACTCATACTGTTACAAATACATAAATTTAGATTTTGATTTCGGCAATCAGTCTTAACGAGTACATGTTCAATCTTGAAAGACTGAATGTTAGATATTGTAGATATTTGTCGATGTTTGACGTTTAATCAAGCTACACCATGGTTCAAATAGCCAACTAACTATTTAGCAACACATTACGAAGGGTTGTTTGTTTGTATAAATTTTCTATTTAGTTGACTATCGTTATCATCTAGTTGTATTTTCTTCGATAGATCTAGACTTTAGAGTTGACAAATAATCATAGGTATGAAATCAATTTGTGAACTAAATATATTTTAAATTTGAAAGATCTGATTAAAAATTAACTCCCTGCTACAAGTTGTATTTGTTTTCCTGAGTATTTTTCATTGAAATCATGAAGAAATACATGTTAGACAAACCGTCTGTTTTATCCTAGTATAGGACTTTTCAGTAGAGCTCATTCATGACCTCACAGCTGGAGACTAAACACAAAACCCTCGGGGTCCGAATGTTTAGAAGTCCGGCTCCAATCAATTCATAATTATCTTTCATTGTCTTCAGTGGGTTCTTAAATCTCCATAACCTCCAAGCTAATAATTTTTGAGTGTTTGCACTGACAGTTCGCTTTCTTAGTTGAAATCATGAGTCAATCGAAGCTAGACCATCATGGAAAACCTGGAAGCACTGGACGGCCGTTTCATCCTATTTTGGGACCCCTCAGCAGTGCGTATCCACGATCCCGCACTCGTGAGATTCGAACCCAGGACCAACCTACTCTACTTAAATGGCTAATCTGAACATGAACAACTTAATTATGCCATGAACTATGCAAATTGGTTTAATCCAATTCTATGCCAATTAATTTATCATATTGTATACGACCCTCTATGTTCAATTCTTCATTACTTTTTATTATAATATTTTGCCGTGACCACACCATCAGTTAGTAAAATGAATTACAAACTTAAATACTTACATGTTTCTATTTTATTAGTATAAATGGTAATGTTAGATGAAGTGAAATAACAGAAAATTCTACTAACCAATAATTATCCGTAGTTAGGAAAACATTTCTTTGTTTTTATTCTATATTCATATTATTATTCTATTCAGAATAAGGATAGAAATTTACTTTTAAGTTATTTGAACATTTAACATGGTTATCATTTAGATTACTCTGTTTAAAATACAAAAGAAAAGAAAAGCACTTTATTTAAATATAGTCCTTTCTTTCGGCTTTCATATACAATTTTTTTTATTTTACTTAAGTAAAATTATTTCTTTAGTATTATTATTCTTATTATTATTGTTTGAATTACTTTGAAAGTCATTCAACTTTAGTAAAACAAAAAAGAATACAATTATGAAATGGAACTGACCTAATACGTTTGTAATTATTTATTATTTTAGTAACAAAATATTGTTTAGTCTTTTTTTTAAAAAAGAAACAAAAAAATAAAAAATAAAAAGGATAAAATTTTTCGGTAGAATAATGTTTATAAATTTTAAAAGAAATAAATCAAAAAAAAGTTTTTTTTAATTTCAAAACTACCTCTTTTAACAAATTATATTATTGTCAGAAAGGGTTTGGTGGAGATATTAGTAATTTTATATAGTTGAAATCATGAGTCAGTTGATAATGATCATGTGCTCACTAGTGACTGACCTCAAGAAGTACTTCCTGGAGTTCTAATGAGAAGCAGTAACCAGTGGAGTTCAACCAGGTCTGTTGGGAGATATCAACTCACTGATGACATTGGTGAATGGTTGCTCAATTTCGTGGATCGGTTGAAGTTAGACATTAAAACCGTTGGATGCCACCCAGCTCAGTGGTCTAGTGGTTAAGTGATCTGGCGCGAGACTGGTAGGTCCTGGTTTCGAATCTCGCCAGGTGGGATCGTGGATACGCACTGCTGAGGAGTCCCACAATAGGATGAAACGGCCAGCCAGTGCTTTAAGGTTTTCCATGGTGTTCTAGCCTCAATTGACTCATGATCTCAATTATATTATTATTAAAAGATTGCTATATTGATAAAAAAAACGATATCGTCAAATTGATTATGACTTTTATTGTAAAATGGCAATAACTAGGGGAAGCAAAGAGAATTAGACTAATGTTTTACCATTATTTAGGATTCATCATCGATTTGGACACAAGATGCCATACGTAATCGAACTCATAACATTTCCGTTTATTAATCGGTATGATTATTTTGAATAAGTAAGCTAGAATCCAGTAGCTTACAGTTCCTTCTTCATTCTCTTTGCTACTGTTATACAAAAACTTCAGTAGTAACTTTTGTTATGTTGATATGACTCGAAGCAATCATTAATAGCTTCATAAAAGTTCTTTGAGTATTCATTTCAAAGATATCAACCAATGAGTTAATGATTATTGATGCATTGTGTTTCATGGAGATTATTTCAATTCCATAGTTGTCTTCACGATGAAGCGACACTTGCTGGTTGGATGCGGGTGGTAAGTCTAGAACTAAAATAAAATATCTACCCAGGACTCTCTGACCTTTCGGTTAACTTACAAATAACATCAGTCGATGATATTAACTACCTCATTATCGGGATAATCTCTACATACCATCTAAATTAGAAAGAAATAGCCAATGTTTTGGTGATATGGATAATGATATTGTTCCCACTGCTATTCAACGAAATTTTTTGCATACAAAACGTTACATTGATCACCAAGATAAGTTTTCAGAGTATAAAGTACACATTATTACATGTCGAACCCATAAGGCAGAAGCTATCTCAAAATAATAATGAATATTCTAAGTGTAAATGAATTAGTAAATTCTTTCCTTGTTTTAAGTGGTTTGAATAATTTTTCTGGTTAACATTTTTTAGCGAGTTAGTTTTATATCGGATAGGTTTGATAACCCCATGCTCAACCCTCCTCCTTTATCCGGGCTTGGGACCGTCAGTGACCCCAGAGGGGCTACAGGCAGATTTTCTTCTTGTTTTTTTACGAAACTGTTATACAAAATATTTGTTTGGTCAGAATTATTTAGTTGTTCTCCTTGTTTTACAAGTGAACAATTCTGGCCAAACGAATATTTTGTATGACAGTTTCGTGTATGAAGCAACATTAAAAACGCATTTGACAGTTTTTCCTTGTTGACTGTGAAACAATATATTTCGGTAAATCATGATTTTGCAACTGTGAGCTATCATAATCTGTTATGGTAAACAATAAACAGTGTATTACATATTTTTCAAGTATTTTATTATTTGCTAAATGTAATTCGCAAGACGTATTTAATGATATTTGAATTATACTCTTAAATCACTTTTCACCAGGTAAACTCCCTAATTTCTATTTATCATTACACTTGTCTATCGACTATTTAGCTTTTTAACGTCTCTAAAAATTCTGATCCCTTTCCTTTAGATCTTTAGTTCGTCAGAGTTTGATTACAATTAGATGAAATCTATCTCACCTAAATTCCTTTGGATTAGTTGTTTAATCTTACCGATACAAAAACTAGCAACGATCTGGACTCGGTAGCTAAGTGGATAATGTGATGACGTTTAAAATGAATGTTATCAGGTTTAAGTCCCGGGGTGAACATCAAACCTGGGATGCAGACTTATCCAGTTGACGAGTCCCTAATAGAACGAAACACACATCCTGAATTCCACTGCTAGCCACCATCTAACACTGCCTATCCCACTATGCTTATATTTAATTTAGTCTAGGGTTTTATAGATATATTAGTTTCCTTTTGACTTAATCTCTCTTTCTAATAAGATAAAAGTTAGTAAGCTTTTTAATTATGACATTTTTGTATGGCGTCATAGAAAATTAAATCTGTGCTATACCATTTATCAGTTTATAGGCGGTATTCATTGAAATACATGATAATCAGAAGTTATGCATAAATAATCAAACTAAAAGTAACTTCCTCATTAGTGTTCTACAATAATATTAATCATAAAATTATACTTTTGTGTAAATGAACTTGCATTAGTTCTCGGTTATAAAGATATAAACTTATCTGATGTAAAACATCAGGAATTCAAAACCTAATTTGTAAAACGGTTTGTAAATCACATTATGGACTGAATTTAGGTAAACAACCAATGAAACAAGTAAGATCTAATATGGAAATCATCAGTACCTTACAATATAATTGCTCTTGCAATAAAACCAACCTAGCATTAAACTCGAAAGTATATATTTTCAAATCTAATTAACACGTAATACTAGGAACCCACTGTCAACTTGCATCAACAGGTTATCTCTCCGAAATTTTGTTTTTCATTGATGAAGTATGGAATATTTTTCAGTTATTTTTGAAATCTTTTAAAACCTTCACGTAACTTCATACAAGTCGAATCATGTAAGTGAAATTATGATCTAACGTATCATAATGCCAAAGTTTTGTGTGATCGAAACTTGATTGAAACCTTAAATAAATCGTTAATTGTACATTTTTGTTCGTTGATTAAGGATAATCGGCAAGAAATCATGGACTAGTTTTCATTCTGGGTTAAATACGTTATCAAGACAAACCTATATTCTTGTAGGAATCTTGTGAAAATCCAATGCAGATCACTCAGCTTCATAGTTTGAGGAACTCAACCAGTATTTGATCTCCCATAAGACCAAGATACTTACATTCATAAGCCAAGGTATATATTTACAAACAATGAAAACAAAACTTGCATATATTTGTCATCAACTGAAAAATTACAACCTTTTCTGTATTTCACGTTATAACAGGTATAACACATGGTATTTTCTGATATCATTGTGATTTAAAACTTATTTTACCCTTGTTTTAACAAAAGAATGTTATCCAGTTCAATTTATTCCTGTTTCTCTTGTTCTTTTTCACATAGAAAATCAAATGTCTGACTATAACACAATTCCTATCAATGATGATAATTATGATTTACAAGATACCTCAGAGACTACATTTCCCAATAATGTGGTTTATCATGAAACATGTGACCACTTAAATCATAATTCATTATATTCACTTTACAATATGTATGTTCAAAGGAATACAGTCAATACTTCTGGCACGCAACCGTCATTTTGTCCTCGTAATATTGATAAATGTCATAACTGTTGTATTGCAATGAATTTACAGCGATTATGGAGCTCTAAAGCATTTCTTATCATAACTGACATAAATTCAATCATTCAATTAATTACATATATGACGAAATTATTTGTTAATGATGAACAAACTTGGATGAATATTTTATCGTTGATACGAAATGAAATAAAAGCATCAGGTGAGCTATATATTTGTATGTTATTAAAAGTGTGTGTGATTTGTTTAAATTCTTGGTTGTAACTGATATGACATAATCATTTATGTTGCGCAGTCGTCCGGGTCTGATGCCGGTATATTAGCTACCTATATTCGAGCTCAGATCAGTTGTTTGAATGAAGAGACTGAGAGTGAAGAGTTTTCATTGAGTAAAACTGTACAGAAAACATATGTACATTCACTCATAAACAAACACTTTTATGTCTTAAAAATTGAAGCCGGACTTTGGAGTATCCTTCCTTAGAAAATGAAGTTTAATTTTAGCCAGTGGCGTGTTCCCATCTTTTGGTCTGTCTGATTGCCTCAGGGTATCACAATCATTATTGAATATTTTCTTATTGTATTACAAATTGTTTGTAGTTATTATTGTGACCTAGTAATTTCCAACTCGTCGGATAAATTTTAATAATGTTGCTAGAATGTGTCAATACATTAGATTCTATGTGTAGTGAAGTCATATGTATATATTACTATAAAATCAGAAACTGAAGAAATAGATTAATGTTTTAATTTTCTTATTTTTGATATTTCTAAATTTGATATCAGTTAATGATGAAAACTATTCTCGTATCTAGATTTTTTCCCTTGAATTATCACATCATTTAAAATCAATTAACACTTGTAACTAACCATTTCTTTTTGAATTTTTAATAAATAACTAGTAGTTTGGTCATTAAGAAAAAGGTATTCCTGCATGATAACGTACGAAAAAAAATGAACAAGTTACTTTGAGTGTAATCGAAAAATTTTAAGTGATTCGAATGTCGCTCCCACTTTTACGTACCTCTTAATTATATATAAATATATATTTTGCTAAATACTAATTACAGTTTTGAATGTGTAAATACATTTAAGAATATGCCCCTTATTGACACACTATTTTATCATAACAAGCTATATTGTTAAAATTGTAACAATTTCACATTGTACATTTTCAGAACTGTTTGTTTTTAATGACTATATAGTAAAAAGTAAATTTAAACTTTGAATTTATCATATAGCTGAAGATTGACTTTGTGGTTAAATTCAATGGCTTTCAATTAACTCGTATTAGGTATGATTGTTGCTCTTCAGCATTCGATTTGTAGTTGCCTAGTAGTATTACTAGCTTTTATGCAAAAGGTGTAACTTTGGATCGAGTATTTGTTAAATTGGGTGTAATCATTTAGGGTTTTTCACCATTTTTAATATTTTGATAAAAGAAGAGAATATATAATATGATATGATTGTAATATTGGAATTAATTTATCTCAAAAGGCGATGAACACTCGTTCTATCTGTTCATAATATGAGTACAATTTATATTCTTCTGTCTGATTTCTTTAGTGTATGAAATTAACAGTTCGAAACTGTTCGACAGTTGTATTCTCTAAACGTATTTTCAACTTAACCTTTATTGCATTGCTTCAGACTACACACTCTACAGAAAATAGATATCGCGAAGATATGCGTTTTATTTGTAAACACTTCAAGTATAGGAAATGACGCTTATCACGGTCAAGTAGTTCACAAAGATAAAATGTCTCAAAAACTGTTGAAACTTTTTATGTTCATCCGAATCAATTTGAAGCAGTCCTGATGACTGAAACGAGAGTGAACTGGAGAAGCTTTCTGCCTGCGATAAAGGAGATCAAAGCGATGTTATGGTCATTGTATAAGATCAACACAGATATAAAATACAGATCATAGAGTAACTTTTAGGTGTGGAATTACACAGATCAATAAGGGATAGAGTGAACTTTTACAGTCACATTTCAATCTAGAGTAATAAATTGATAGTGCTATTTAAATTGGCGAGATCTTAGAGAAAACATCTTTCCTTTTTTTGTAAAGCATGTAAATCTCAATGAATATTAATCATATAATTAGACTGAATTTGATTATTTATAGTCCAATTGTCATTCTTAATTGTTCAACTCTATAATATTCAGTAAATGTTATTAATGAGTCAATTGAAGGTGGACCACCATGAAAAACCCGAAAGCACTGGACGGCCGTTTCGTCCTATTATGGGACTCCTCAGCAAAGCTCATCCACGATCCCGCACTCGCAAGATTCGAACCCAGGACCGACCAGTCTCGCGCCAGAGCACTTGACCGACAGACCACTGAGCCGGCATCCAACGGTGTTAATGTCTAAATTTAACCAATCCACGATTTTGAGCAACCATTCACCAATCGTCCTCAGTGAGTTGATATCTCTATAACAGACTTGGTCTGTCGGTCTGTCGGTCAAGTGCTCTGGCGCGAGACTTGTAGGTCCTGGGTTCGAATCTCGCGAGTGTGGGGTCGTGGATGCACACTTCTGAGGAGTCCCACATTAGGACGAAACGGCCGTCCAGTATTTCCAGGTTTTCCATGATGGTCTAGCTTCAATTGACTCATGATTTCAATTACAAAATATCTTTAGTCATGATTAATATCTATATTATTAGAAGTCAATTAATACAACCCAGTTAAATTTATAAACTAAAACTAGGTTGATGAAATTACTAAATTGAACTTAATCATAAATTTATTCTTTCAAATATTGTTTACATTCATTAAATTCAATAAATATTTATTAGGAAAAGTAAAAACAAGCATTTAATTCCTAATATACAAAGTAATATGCTGAATTCACTGATCAACGAGTTTTTCTATTTTTGTTATTGTTGCTCATAATCTATTTTGTGGACAAAAATAAGTTTCATAAACTAAATTCTATAAATACATAACAGTTTTAATAGATGGTGATAATAGCAAGAAAAATGAATTTTTCTACCTCTTTTTTTGGTATTTATTCAGCAAATATGATGATTTTTTATTTAATTGGAATAGAATAAATAAATTAGGTGTGAAATGAAGGAAGTAAAAAGAAAGTAATTATTGGGGTAGATTTTTCTGAGTTTAGAATTTAATTTTTTGTATAAAATCAAGAATGATTTGTTTCTCGGGATTTGATTCAAAGCTTCCTTTGAATATAACTTGATAATATTTTTTTTAAAACTTGGTTTAGTAAGCCTAGAGGTTAACGGTTCGTGTGCAAAACCAAAAGTTCTGTATTTGATTCCTGTATGCAGGAACGTGGATGGGTACTGTTGAGGAGTTCTTTACCAGGATAAAAACCCACCTACTGTGTCCAGGTTATTCAGTGATGTTTTATCTTGGACCGGCTTATGATTTCATAGAAAACTATAGATTTGGTTCATTAAAATTGTATTCGTCAAACATACGGCTTACTGTAAGGATTTAGGCTTGATTTAAGAATTTTCGAACTTTAATAGCTTAAATCTAAATCGATTGAAATGTTAGAATCTTTGTGTAATAGTAATACAAACAGTATATGGGTTTGTGCATAAGACCAATTAGCGTTGGACGTTTTTACGATCAACTTAGAAGGTATTTAACTGCTTACTTATCCGTACATATCGATTGTTTGTAATCGGTAATTGCAGAGAAAAATAAGTCAACTAGCAACCAATTAGTTAATTTACTGATTACGGTAAACCTGTGCTGTCTATGCGAACATATCAGGCTATTGATAGGCATTTCAAGGATGTAGCTCATAAAATGAAATCGATACCGATTGATCATATTATTTTATAATTAGATGTTAATTAATTACCAGCCGATTGACTCTTTATAAATACAAAACAATTATCTGAAAATGAAGGCATAGTGAAAGAAAATAAGTGAAGAATTTTTTTGGTTAATTTGCTGTAATAGGTTTTCTGATTAATTCATATAAACTTTCAGAAAATTCATCATAAGAAAGTTTGCTGCAAACAGCCTTTCATTCTTATTTCGGTCAACAAATAGTGCTTCACTCGTGCATAAGAATGACTAGAAAGTTTGTAAATATCCTTGCAGATTATGATATTATTACACATTGGTTGTTTATGGATGCTACTTTATGAACTCTTTAAAAGAAGTGAACTCTAACGGTGCTGAATGCATGTAATCATTTTGGAAAACTGTCTATATACAAGTTTATAAGTAATAATAACATGAAGATAAACGAATATTTCTTAATATAGAATATACTTCGATTAAATGAGAGAAGAGCCTAAAAAACAGAAGGATTTGGAAAAATTGAACAATATGAAAGAATAAATTTACACTGAAAAGAAAAGTGAATAACGTATTTGTTTAACGAATAATTGTACTTTTCACTACTATTCTTACTGTCCTCTTTCTTTTCTCTGGTGTTGTTATTAGTTTTAAATTTCTGAAATTAAAACATTTAAACAAAATCTAAACCAATAAAATGCGACACTAAATTGGTTTGCATTTCTTTTAGTATGTACTAATGTAGTGAACGACAGATTAGGTACATTAAACCAGTTTGTTGTTTTATGCAAAATTATGTATTGCCATTGTAAAATATGAAAATCATACATTGAGTATATCTTTCGAACACCTTTTAGTTTTTCTTTACACACTCCATCATTCTGCTAATCCTATTGTTATTCCGATTGCTCATCGTCTTCCCTCTTGTTCTCTTTATTTTAATCTTCTGGGAAACGTTCCACTTTTCACTCCCGCTACATACTACTTAAATTTGTCAGCATAAGTAGTGTACACCACACTACTATTTTTTAGAATATATTCTTCACTATTATGTAAAACTATTGTATCTGATTCTCTAGATCTAAGATGTAACACGAAAAACACTATTGTAGTATTACTCAGTCAATACGTTTTATGAATTATTGACCCATAATTTTCCATAGAATGTGTTAGACTTGGTGAATTGTCATTATTATATTTATGCAACATGATTAATACTGTCTCAATTTTATAAAGAAACACTGTATCAATGTTTACTTTATATGTAAAAATTATTAAGCTAGTGATTATAGAAAGAACTAATCACTTAAAAAGTAAAAATATCTTTATATTAAATTGTGCAATAAATTCGATAACCTCCTCGGTAAGTATGTATACACTATTTTAAATTGGTCTCTATTATTACTTATTTCATGTTAAAGCTGACTGACGATAGTTGTCCTTCAGATGTATTTTAAATATATACAAGTCAGAAAATTGGATAATTTATTACACGGAAGACTATGTACTTGGATTTTACCTTAAAAAAATATATTGAATATCGTTTGCTTGGTATTATGCATATATCTGTGTATAAAATTTTTACTTATGGGTGTAACATGATTTTCTCACCTGTTTTCAAAATGAAACATAACATTCTTGAAATAAAAGTTATTATTTTTTCAGTGACAGAAAAGAAAACTAATTTCGGGTCGTTCTACATGTGTCAACCTTACTAATTTCCTAGTATTGATTTTTTACGCTATATATATAGACAGAGAGATAGATAGGTAGATAGATAGATAGATAGATAGAAAGAGGTTATCTTTCATAATTTTGCTTTCGAATTCTCCTGTGCTTTTATTTTACTGAATTATGTAACAAAATTTAGAATAGTAGAAAGATTATCAATTATTCCACTGTAAAAACACTAATAGTATTTCAAGAGTGTAATAAAATTTCAAAAGTTGGTTGTTAATTTTTTGAAGTAAAGAAATTTCATATGATCTTATGGTTTGAATCATTTGAACATTTATGACTTGAAACCAGTGTTATTCTGACTGAATATGTGAAAATGGAATTCAGAAATGGTAAAAATTTAATCTTAGATTGTTCCCAAGTAATCTTCAAATTGGCTTTCAGATAAATAAAAACAAAAACCTCTGAACAAAGGTTATTTGAAGACTCCAGCTACTAGAAATTTTTCAGTAGTGATGGACTCTTTCTAAAACATTTGAAAGTGTTTACAAAAGAGAAATATGATGAAAAGATGTATAACTAGCTAATTGGCTTACAGAATGATTAAATTGAATAGAAGCTGTAATTTGTAAGTGATTTTGGATTTAAACATTAAAAAACACGAAATTCAGCGAAGTGATCCCTTTTCAATAAATTTATTATCAAGTTGTACAATCGTATATATATGAAAATCTTTTGTTAAAGTATTAGTTCCGTGAGGGGATGTGATCTAGTAATAACCAAGATGACGTAATAGAAAGATTATAATACTAGATTACTATAAATAAATCAAATGCATGATACACTGAATAATGTACCTAATACATGAATATTCTATAAAGTAAAACCTGTCTGTAAGTTATTGAGTATATCATGCGTTAATCATTCATAAACAGTCCTTGAATAGGTTACTCATTTTAGGCTAACTACAGTAGTCAAGCATTTGATTTTAAATGCTGAAATGTAACCGTTCATAACTAGTTATATTTGAACGGAACCTTATCAGTTACAATTATTAGTTAACTTGTGAATAGTTACATTCAAACATTATGAATCGAATTTAACAGTCACTAATTTACTCCTACAGCAGGTCGGTGTATTTATAACTTTAGCTTGTCTAAATGATCAAGCGTATTTCAGTACTAAGTCATAAATTGTAATTACGGTTAAAATAGTCCTTTTTATTAGGTAACGAGGTTAAATCCGAATTTCTAAGGGGATAGTAGTTAATTTAGTAAGTAATCAACATAAGGGACTGGTGACTATAGTTCAATTTGCAGTTTACAACAACTAGAAAACTCTTACAAACCAAGACACAATGGATATCTATTTTGTCCTAGGCATTCACATCTACGCCCTCGTCAGTGAAGTTCAGGATTCCTAATCTGTATAGCTAACCTACACCAGGGGTAAAGAATTTACAGATGACATTCAGTGATATGCTACCATATTGCAAAGCGGTAAAATTTGGAAATGTATCACACTGAATTTCAAGTCAGTAGTTTGATAGTAACTCTTTCGTCACTCCGCTTAGAAACCCTGAATTTGATCCACGTAAGGGTCGTTAGTATATACTTCTGGAGATGAGAGATGTACCATATTCCCTCAAATTAATCGGTAAGCCCTACTACGGAAACCTATACATTGTTTGTAAAGATGTTTTTCTAATGAAAAAATTAGTTTAACATATTAACATTACGTCGCTTATTGAGACATTGTGTAATATTAAATATTTTATCTGTTAATAAACTTGTTTACATAAACGTTTAATTCCGCTTCCAGACATGTACATCATGGTTGAGTTACTAGTTGTTTCACAAAAAAATAAACCAGACGGTCAATCTCACAAAGCTGTAAATCACTTATTCAACCGAAATGAACAGCACGGTTATTTTAATTGTAAATCTGCATAATTTGATTATGTATCCTTTGTCCCTGTTTACATACTATGATTTCTTTATCTATGTGAGAAAATATTAGGGCTGTGATCATTTGTTAAGTCCTTTTTTCCTTTCCTTTCTACCATTTTTATCATATATTTTTGGTTTTTCTTTTTTACGACTATTTTGTACCAGCTATTTCCTATCTTTCACTCAATAAATCACTCTCTCTGCGGTTGGTAGGGCGCTTGATAAAATAAGAATAAAGAAGTTATAAGTGTTTCCATACAAACTCAAATTTTCTGTCACCTCAAGTTTTATTGATTATCTTATACAACGATTCCTTCTTTAGTCCATAAATATATCAAATTACTTAATTTTTTTTGATTATTGAACAACTATAATGTTGACCGTATTTTGGAAGATATATTTTCATGTGCCTGTGTGCATATATAGATATGTGTATTTAAGTTTATTTATTTGTATGAGTAAAACTAATGTCAGTTAGGTAATACTACTTTTTACCAAAAATGGGGAGTTATTTGAGATGAATTATTGTTGACGGATAAGGCAATACACATTTAATTTACTTAGTTCGAGTTATTACTTACATGATATATGTTGATAAAGTTGCAATTTATGGATAGAAAAATGTTTTTATCTCCGATTAATTGCATTAATACTTTTAAATGAGCACCTATCGGAGGACTACCTAAACGTTTGATCTAATGTTTCTTCAAACATACATTTATTATTGTAAATTTTTTATTATTTAAAATAGTTTTAATTCACCGATTCTATGTCAACTGCATGTACTTTATTTATTTTATAAAATGTTTGCGATCTATCGTAAAAATAATTACCGAAAGACTCAAGAAGTACTTTCATGGTAGTTCATATATTTGCTTTCTCCTCTGTCCATTGAAGAAGTAGCAGGCCATTATATATAGAATTCACACATCAAGTATATTCGTCGACGAAAAGCAGTGACATTAAAACAAAACAGATTAGGAATATTTGCTTATGACTATGGATCGCAGTTAATCACTGTTTACAAACTATTGTACTCATCTTTTTAGCATATTCACAAGTTAATTAATTATAAGCTTGAATTCTGTCACAATTTTGCAAAGTTTATGCTTAAAATTCTTTGCTGAAATAAAAAATAATATAGTCAATAGAATGAGTATAACTGTTATATTTATTATTGCTAGGTTAATCAGTTTCTTTTAATACTCATGATGAGTCTCGACAACATATAAAATGAAATAAGTTAAATGACTGAAATTCATTTTTTTTAGTAAGAAATCATCTACTTCACTCTCATTCATTCATTTAGCTTTCATTTAGTAACCAGCCTCATTCATTCTTCAATTTTGACATTTCTAAAGGAATTTCAACTAATTATTTTTTCAAAAATTTTAGTCTACGGTTAAATTGTTTTATTATTCTTTTGGACTTCATGATAATGTCAGGTGGAGAAATTGATTTTTGAGTGGTTCGAAAAAATATAGTGGAATTTTTCGAACAATTCTTTTCTAACTAGTGAAATGTCAGAAAATTTATTCCACAAATAATTTATGTTTTGTGTTGTAAAACTGAATACGTTCTTAAGCTGATATTGTTTAACGACATATCAGTTAAATGGATAGGTAGACTATAGTTAATTCACTTGCATACATTCGCTAAATGTGTTTGGAATATCCAGCAAACCTGAATTATTTTTAGCTGTATTTGATTTCTGATAACAATCTTCTAAGTCAGTGTTGAAAAAATTGACTTAATGATACAATATACTGGTTAACAGACATTCTTACCTGTATTATCTGTGAAAGCCTAATTTAACTGGGTAAAGACATGGTGATTGGACAGTATGGTATGAATAGTTTCCGCTTTAATGTATGACATGGGTTAACGATGATGAAATGTATTTGCAGCATTCTTAGTTTTCAATCATTAAATGCAATTTTATGACGTGCGAAATTTGAACTTCGGATTAAAATGCGATATAACCAAACATGACCATGGTCACTACTCATTGACCAATCAGCTTTAAATATTTCGATCATATAGGTGGTCATTTATCTCTTGAATAACTCATTGTCAGTGTCTCAAACTTTGAAGCCAGGTAACGTGGATCTAAATCTCGCAGGGGGCATCGGTCTTTTTAATACTAAGGGTATGCCTTGATGATGTGTCGAACAACATGAAACCTAGCTCTAAGGTTTCCTGATGACTATATCATATCGCCTAATATCTCAACACGATGCGTATGATGCTGAGTCACTTAGACGGATGAGCTTATTGCATCTACAATATAATTCGATCAACATTAAAGAACTGGACAATGATAACGTCGTTCACTTCTCAGTGCTAAAGCAGTTATGAATATTGAATTCAATAGAATGAACAAATTTGTCTATGCCATAATAAGGTTTGGTCTTTTCCAATAGATGCAAATAAACTTATTTTTATTAAACTTATGTATTTTGTATAGATGTCTCCAAAATTATCTAACTCAATATTTTTACTGCCATATTTATTTACTTGTGTTTTAATGACGATTATCTGATTTGTAGGGCAATCAAAAAAACGTCAACAACGTATAATCAATTCTAGTAATTATGTTAATGGGTGAATATATATATAATTTACTTTTGTTTTTATACTTAAGTTAATGACCTTAATTTGACCTTTTTATAATTTTATTATATTTGAAATGAACGACATGAAATAACGAATGAATAGAAGGTAATTAATTTTGTGAATAGTTGAAACTCATTGTGCAACCATTGCTGTACTTATTATTTTTGCTGTTTTTAACAAGATAAGTAAAAAAAAAACATTGCCGTTGATAGTTTGATACTGTTTTTTAGAAATCATTATGTTAATTTTTTCTTACATAGATCGAAAACTATAATGGAAAATGTTAGAATGCATTACTTAATTGTAATGAGTAGTTAACTGGTACAAAACAAGATATAATAAATAACATAACATAAATAACATTAAACTAATTTGCATGGTGAAGTTAATCGACGGAATTCCTGTAGACTTTCGCCAACCACTACTTTACATTTCAGCATGGTGTAAGTGACTAGACTATTAGCCACATTACAACCTGATCGATAGAATTCGATCAACACTAAAAAGGACTTGACATACATGACAGCGATCACTACTTGGTTACTATACAATAAAAAATCTAGTTTGTTTCTACAAAACCGGACAGAATTTCTATATAAAGTACATAATTTTATTACGCACGAATTTGAATAAAGGCTTTCAATAACTTCATACTTATTGAAAATGAATGAATGAAAAAGTAAGTAATCACCGTCCACAGAGGCACCTGGCACTCACCGATGCGAATAAATGTTTATTTCGATAAACATGTCAATAACAAAATATATCAGAAAAGTGTCAGTTCATAAAAACTTCCAATGACTAATTTTTAAAATATACCCGATTTTAAATTGATTTCAACCTCAATAAGACTCGAATTATGCATGTACACGTGTTATATATATATATATATATATATATATATATATATATACTGAATTGAGTAATGCAAACATATGAATATCAGTTCAGAGATGCAAAAGTAATTCTAACTCTACAGGGACTTAAAAGACTCTGGTGGGATCCTGATGAAACGGTAGGCGAACAGTAATGAAGTGTCACAAACATAATTGAAGGAAATTCTCACCACACCCTGAGTGAAAATAGTTGTCTAAATGAATTCAATTATCAGTATATATCAATAACTGTCGTAAAACTTCTAACCAATAATTCGATTACACTTAACCATGAAAGTTCTATAGTACCAGTCAGAATGTGTAACAATTTGCTTAAATCACAAATATTTTTAGTATCTTACGGATCAAGTGCGTTTTTTAATAATAATGCGACAAGAAATGTTCCCTGACTGATCAGTTAGTGAATAGTTTATAAGAAAATGTTTTTTTATGTGATAAGAAATACTACGTCATTTAATCGGATCCTTATATATATTTCAGCTTTCCTAAAGATATGTTTTACTATCAGAGCACACTTTAGTATCATTATTAATATTTTTAGTAATAAGATTGAAGTTTTAGCAACCTTATTACACAGAGTCCACTGTTAAAATATCTGGTCATTAAAGTATGAACTTCACATGATTAAATTGGATTCAGCTTGTGAAGTTGAATTACAGCTTTATAACATTAAATTGATCTCATTATTCGATATGTAGAAGTTTTAATATAAACATTAGTGATCTTCAAATTAATGTAAAACTTTTTAATACAAGAACCTCTATAGTCTATATTATGCACTAAAATCATTACATTTTCATTTTGACAGTTAATCTTTTTGTATATTCATTCTTAAATGCCAGTAGTGATTCTTTCATGCATACTTATTTATATGTGAAGTCAAAGATTACATCCATCGAGTGCAATGAGATATGCATAAAACTACATGTTTTCTAACTATTTCTTTTAATATAAGTAAGCAATCACTGAAAATCAATTACTTTTTATAAATGAATGTCAGTTTCATTTTTATTTCCTTGGCATTTATATCCATTTTACGAATATCTGCACTTTGTTAGAGAATTTTTGTTTCAGCCCTCTAGTTATTAACTTTTTATTCATGCAATTAGTTTAACATACTAAGTGATATAGTAGGACGGATAATGCAGAGGTATAACGTTTGAGATTATCATACGAAGGATTATTAATTATATTTTTATTGTGTGATTAGTAGACGCTTGGGCCGGTGTCCTTTTATACTCTATTTCTAAGCTTTTTTTTTACCTATGGAGATATGATTATCAGAATATAAATAAGAGTATCAGAAGTATAAGTAGTGTGCATGAAAGCAAGGATTCGATTAATACTAGCATTCTAAACAGTACATAGTAGGAATTAATGCGATGTATGTTTTCTTATCCTAAAGATAGCAAAGGGTCAATTATACTATTCACAATCTTAATATATATCACTTGATAGCCTTTTCTGGTAGATGACACTGAAGTCTTTCCATGTTAACCGCATAACAAGATTGTCAATAAAATCTCTATGGATTGTACTTGTGAAAATGTTTTACCAATGACAAATTAGATTTGAATTAAATTAATCTTTATTCATATGTTGTCAGCAAGCTCTACCGTTACAAGGTAAAATGATACTGATTTACCGAAGTGGATTTAAGCCACAGGTCATGTTACGTTGTCAATATCAGTCACTTATGTCTTAATGAAATGATCCTGCTTTTTGTTTCGAAGCGAGATCAACCAATACATTTAAAATTTTACACAGCATTCGAACGATTGGTGAAGTTAAATTTAGAAACTCGACATGCACAACTGCCTTTATTGACACGATGTATTCAGATAAAAGGATAGTTAATAAGCGATAAGTTGTTACAAGTATTTGCTGACAGAAAGTAAAATGACTGATTATACCCCATCTTATGTATATAGATGTAAATCAAGAGTAAGACTATAATTTATGGACGACTTTTGAGCGAAACCTGTGAACCTGAGAAAATCGATTGACGTACTAGGTTCTAAAGAGGATTACATATTAGTGTGGGAAATCAGAATTGAGATTTGGAATAAGAAGTTAGAAATTAGAGTTAGGGTTTTCAACACGAACTAACATCAACTATATTGCCAAAATACTATTAAACCACCTAGACGAATAAATTGCGAGCCGAAATTCTAGACTCACTAAATTAAATCTGATTAGTTTGTCCATAAATTATAGTCTCGCCAGATAAAAGTTTTCCGTAATTGATAAATATAGTTTCAGTCACTTTATCAATACTTAGGCTTAATACATTCAGAGTTTTATAAAAGATATCACTATGACTTATCATAAGCTATATCAAAAGTTATTATTCGCAAATATACTACTTCTACTGGCATACATCTGTGACGGTACTGAGTAGTGACATGGTAAGAGAAT
The DNA here is from genome assembly GCF_000237925.1 of Schistosoma mansoni. Lineage (NCBI taxonomy): Eukaryota > Metazoa > Platyhelminthes > Trematoda > Strigeidida > Schistosomatidae > Schistosoma > Schistosoma mansoni. The sequence continues at coordinate 158,100 of NW_017386084.1, read as the reverse complement.
TTAATCTTAACAAGAAAGATTTTTAATTGATTTAAATGCTTCTACTTTTTTTAAGTTCATTATTTGGGAATCGCAGTTAAGACAATACTTTACTGCATTATTTATGCAATGCTCTCCACTCCCAAAATAAAAGTATGTGGGTTGATCTATCTATCTATGTATATATATATATATATATATATATATATATATTGATCCAACCCCCCTACTCACTTTCTCCTCTACTTTCTGTTTTACGTCATCCAGTTTTCTCTAGAATACTATTATTTTAAAAGATCAGATATTTGATATTTCATTATTCTTCAAAGTTTTATAAAATGAATTACAATAATGATAAAAGATTTATACCACTAAAAAACTGTTACGAGGATAAAATCACAATTAGAAAATTGACCACTGACATACACATTTTATTGAGATTTGCTTTTTCTTAACAAAAGCTGATTTCAGATTATAGTTTATTTTGTTCCCCAGCTATCAGATAAATAACAGTGCAAATAAATGGGGATACTTTTCATGATTTGGTTTTTCCTAAAAAAAAAAGATTTTTGCATTAGTTCTTTGTTTCTAAATTATTTACCCGCCATTGGTTGTTAATCCACTCCAGTGTTTATGTTCCAGAAAATACCGAGAGTTTGTTTTTTCATCAGCTGGTGTAGGTATTTTCATTTCGCATCGTTTTTCACTCAATGTTTTATAGTAGCATTACTATGTCAATATTTACTTTCGGTAATTTTCTTATCTGTGAAATAATTTTCGTATTATATCCATTTTAAGGTAGTTTCTCTCTTCACATTTAAAAATATAAAAACTAAGAAACGCTATGATTTAGTTAACATAATTCGCAAATTAGTCCAAACTCCCACGGTATCAGAAAATTAACCAATGTGTATTGACCTGAAATATCAGTGTTTGAACATCGCCAATAGTTTCAATAAACACAAGTTTAAAGTTTTACTTCTAATTTAGAAAACTACTGCGATCGAAATCACTGAAGTAGATTCTATTATTTTGTTTACTCTGAAGAATTGGTTTATAATAAGGTGCAAAACGCCAGGAATACAATTTTCTACTTATCAGGATATTACAACTAGTATATTTATTCTTCACTGTTAGAGATGTTTGTTTTTATCTTATTAATAAAAGTATATTTTATTTTATGGGTCATATATATATATATATATATATATATATATATATATATATTGAAACATAGAGGTTAACGTTACTTATATCTATAAGTGCTAGGAAATGTTGGTCTTTTTGGAATCGGTCATACGGACATTTGGATACGAAATGGATTTTGACCTATGGAGTGAGAAATCATCTGTTCATATATAATACGTGAATTATTTTAAATTTGAAATTTTTAATGAATCCAGTTTTAATAAGTCTTCCTGTTGCTTAGGTTTGTGTTTACACATTCCTTCTGCGAGACACTTAGTTCCTGTGTTTGAACATCTGTGTAATACTGATTTTGAAAAAAGTAAAGAGCACAGGACTAGAAAAAATACTTTTGCGTTTTTTTCATTTTTAATTGATTCACACTAAAATGTTGTAAATGAGACTTTCGCTTATTTCTTATTTACTTAAATTAACCAAAGCAAAAATGAAAGTTTCTTCCACAGCCTAGAGATAATGGTTTCCATGTTTGTTTGTTTTTAATTTTTGAACAAAAACTAAAAAAAATTCGAGAATAAATTAATAATCTTTATTTTTTATAATTCCCCGTTGTGAAAATTAAATTCTCTTTCACGAGAAATGGGAATAAATTATTTTTAATTTGTTTTTCTCTTTATACCTCATTCTAATTTCAATCGATACGTGAATAATCTTTTTTGTGAATAGGAGATTATAATGATCGAATAGATTTGACTTAAAATCTTTTTTTTAAAATTTATAAATACCAATACGAGAGGAGTAAGTTGATCGTATTAAATGGCTATATTACCTTTAATGCAAAGAATATATTTTCATCTGTCATGTACGTTTTAATACTGTGTATGTATAAAGGTTGTAAAATGTATGTATATATGTGTTTATTGTCAATATCGTATCACAAGATAGAGGCTATATGTAGTTTGTACTGTAAATGTCTAATGAACGGAAATAATTTCTTTCTATCGTTTATGTAGATGAGAAAAAGTACTAAAGGTATTTAATAAAACGACCTAATGTTATGGGTTTTAAATATTTTATGGTTGAATATACCAATTTGTCTATTTGAAATAAAAGGAACAAAACCATTTAAAACGGAAAACAATCCAAATGTTTTGCTCTATCTCACTACTGATTAGTTGAATAAATAGTTATCGCTTTATTCAAATTTATTAATCAATACAGTGTCTTTACCCAAATTTTAAATGTTTGACATAATATAAGATTGTTAGCTTTACATGAAAAAGCGTTGGAAAAGAATGTAGTTATTATACATTACTTGTTATTTAGATCAAACATTGGATAATCTACATTTATATCAATGTTTAAGCAGTTGGGAAATAGGTGAACTTATTATTAGGGGTTCTCAAATTAAAATCAAATGTCCTTACATGAGGATTTAATACCACATCAGTTATGCTCAAAAATTATTCATGACTATTTACATCAATAATGCTTACTGTTTTCTTATTAATTGTAACAGTTTCAGCTAATTTCTATTCATAGTTAAGATCATGAGTCAATTGAAGCTA
>NW_017386084.1:99938-155210 GCF_000237925.1 Schistosoma mansoni | reverse complement strand
TAGCTTCAATTGACTCATGATCTTAACTATAAAATTACTAAATCTCCACAAAAAACCCCCTTGTAATTTCTATTCAGTTCATTCATTCTTTGTCTGGATGGTCAGGTTTAATTTATCAACTTAGTATAGGCTTCCTTGATTCTTATTATCCAGATTAAACTCACACAATTAATTGATTTAAACAACTCTAACTGATGAAGAGATTGCTCGAGTACTCTTTTATGTCGTGACACATTTATTGTTACACTGAAGGCAAACACAATCGTTGAAGTGTTTAAATCAGTTGATCTTACGAAGTTGGTCTAGATAAATAATTAAAGATGATAAATCGGTTGATGAGATAATGAATCTTTATCAACGGAAATGTCTCGGACATTTATTACGTCTACCCAACAAAAAATTCCTACCTTGACATGCGATGCCTGATGTTGAAAGGGGTTGAAGAAAGCTAAGGTGGTCAAAACAGAACATAGAATCAGCCTACGATGTCACTAAGAATTAAACTGACCTTATATGTAAGTGAAGACCATCTGGTTTGTATTCACACGAATGCTGAAACCAATGATTAGTGACTTTGTGGGACATGACTTCGATTCGTTTGCAGTGGCGTAGATGTATTCATCTTTCATCTTCCCTCGTCCTCTTAGTCCCCGAATCTCCTTATACTTATTTTTATGTTCTCTTTTGGTACTTATACTACTCTGGGATTTATCGTGGCAATTTAATTTCGCTTTGCTAGTGTTGTATGGCAACCTTGACTGATGAATATATATGTGCCGAGTTCTTCAGTGCTCATGAATTACTGACTGGACGCCAATACTAAAGTAGTAAGCTCAGCAGGACCAGGTAGACAAATAACAGATGGACTGAATAGTAGTCTATGAGAAATGCTACATATCACTAGTATTCCTCTATTTAGTGAATTATTCTTAGGTTAATTTCTTAAATAATATTCAGCTTGATTGAAACCTTATAACATTCATTCGTATGACATTACCTCACAAAAGAAACTGATTGAGAACCATTTAAACACATAGATAACCCTAAAAACATTAGCTTAGAACATTTGAACGTAACCACGATTGAAGGGTTTAAAGAATGCAGGACCTACAATTCTCTTAGTTAATATAACAATTTATGACTACCGAATATAAGTCCATTGTATATTACTCAATTTTAATCAGTTTGTCATGAAGAGCTGCCACTCTATACGAATATTGGAGGATAACTGCTTCGATCCTGATATGACTGAAATCTATCAGCCTCTGATCAGAGTGAAACAATTTTTCAAACCTTTCGACTTGACACTGTTCTTCACCTGATATCGACTAATGTAACGAAGTTAATGATTGTGCAGTAGATAAAATCTTTCATAAATGCACTATTCTGAAATTATTCAGATTTATATTAATCTAACTACGAAGGAACAAATTTATACTCAGTGCTTTACATCATTCCTTGTTCACTTTAAGTCTGCCAGTATGTTCTAAAATTAGATGGCTATTTATAATACCTTTATATCTAACTATTAATCTGCCTCCATTTCATTTATTTCTATGTCAGTCAGATTTAAAAGTATGCATTTACGGCAAACAAAAAAAATAATTTTAGTGTCTCGGTTCTTGTCATACTAATTGATCTATAGGGTTTGTGCATTTTACTGACACATGTTGTCCTTTGTATTTCCTGTCGTAAATAACATTTTGACACAACAACACAAATGTTTGCATTTTTTACACCTTTGCTTTTCTCTCACATCAAAACTCTTTAATATTTGTGTGGAATTGCAATTTCATGATTAACGATCATAAAGAACAGGAATTAATCATTTTGTGTTAGTATACATGTACTCTGTTAAAATTGCTATGTTATTTGGCTTTCCGATTGTTGGGTTTAAGTCTTACTATGAATATATTCATAGTTCACCTATTTCATTATATTGTATTAAGTATTATTTTGTATTAAACACTGTTACTTTCTACATTTTTAAATATGAATTTTCACTGAATCCATTTTAATAAATTTTGTTGACTTTGGATTTTTCATAAAGCTTACAGACTTTCATAACAGAGTTAATTGTATCTTCAAGATATGATATCATTCTAATCACGGAACAGATGTTATTCTACTAGTAATTTCACTGTCTATTTATGTATGCAGTGGATATAACAGATATCTGTTAACTTATCTTAAGTTGAACAGCTGTCGTAATCTTATTCTGTAGATAAGTGAACGTTATTTTCACAGTAAAAAAGGATCAAATTCATTTTTCAATGATTTCAGTGCCTTAAGACTATCTTAAATATGTTTCGCTGAATGAAATATATTTGTTAATGTAATTATTCTTTCTCTAAACTTTCAATAAATGTAGTAAATGGTTTAGGTAGCATTTAATAAACTCTATTTGTCCAATATAAACGACCAAGAAAACAGACGATCACTTTTAATAAAAGATAGATGGTGGCTAGAAGAGAAATCCAGGACTTGTGTTTCGTCCTACTCGTGACTAATCAGTTGGTTGTACCTGAATTCCAAAGTTGATGTCCAATCAGGGACCCGAAACTGTTACCGTTTGCTCCAAACGACAATGCGTTATTCACTTAGCTAATAAGTGGAGATAGAGAGTGAACGTCAACTCTGGGGTTCAGGTACATCCAGCTAATTAATCCCAAATAGGAAGAAACGGGCGTCATTGATTTCATTTTTAGCCACCATCCATCTCTGCTTAAAATGTTTGTGACTTACTAGCAATATTGATGTAATCTACACTAGATGCACACATACTAAAAAGAGGCTATTCGATGCCAGTCTTAAACATCAGTGGTAAGATTCAAACAACCGATACAGACGATCATTTATTCTTCATAGCAAAATGATTATTTAATTTAACTAAGTTTTATGCAAATATCAGAAAATATCCAAGGCAACTGTGAATAGATTACTAGTTTTAAACTAGAATTTTTTATTTCTATTCATTTTTATAGACACTATTATTTTGTATTCACTTAGTATTGTCTGTTTGTATCTTCCCATTGATGTTTAAGACTGCAACTGGTCAGTCTCTTACTGGCATATGTGCATACTGTGCTTATTGCCTCGATATAGCCTTAATCCACAAGCATGGTAAGCAAAATTGGATAGTGGCTAGCAGTGGAATTCAGTTTGACGCGCGTTTCGTCCTATTTGGGACTCGTCAGCTGGATGTACCTACATCTCAGAGTTGATGTTCACTCTGGGACTCTAACCCATTACTTTCCGCTTCAAACGCCATCGCGTTATCCACTTAGCTACTAATTCCTGATAGCCAATATTATTTTGTTATATCAAACAGTTATTAATTTGTTATGTTGAAAAAATAAAAAATTTTTCCAGCTAAAATATGTTTTAGATTTCTGAGTAACTTCTTGGTCATCATCTTGAAAAGGTTAATTACTAATTAAGATTTAACTAAGAACAAGTACTGACACTGTGAAGTATTAAGAAGAAAATCGGGTTTTTTATTTCACAAAACAATTTAGCAATTTGATTAAACTAAGTTAAATAATTATGAGTCAAAACGTGCAGTGAAATGTTTAGGAGTACATATATGATTGTGTTCTTTGGATTTATGAATTTAATATGAGTTTTAGGAAGATAAATACAATGAAAATAAGCTTCAAATCTGTCAAAAACTAAGAACTATGATAATCCTACTTAATAGGAAGCAACTGTCGTACATTTGAATGAACTATAAAGAAGATAATACTGCTCAATAAATTATTTTTCCAACATAATGTAACATGACATTCAATTAATTCACTATGTGCCATTACATTTTAATCGTTTTAACCTAGATTTTATAATAAATAATGTACCTCGTATAATATTATCAATGCAAATAAAATGGTATTGGGATATTTATGATGGTTGTTAGTTTAGATTTGCTCTAATCTACTTTAAAGACAAATTTGAATATTTATTATTCAATCATTTATCATGATTCTAAAAGCCTTCTTAAATGTATCTCTAGTAAGAAAAGTATGTCATTGTTTTATTATTAACATTCTGCTCGATCATAATATAAGCAGAAATGGATGTTGACTAGCAGGGGAATTTAGGACACGAGTTTCGTTCTATTTGTGATTCGTCAGCTCGACCTACTCAGTTCTTAGTTTGTTTGAAATTGTCAAGTCTAACACTGTGAATGATACCGATAATTTTATTAAACATTCAATGGTACACAGAGATGGATAGTGGCTAGCAGTGGAATTCAGTTTGACGCGCGTTTCGTCCTATTTGGGACCCGTCAGCTGGATGTACCTGCATCTCAGAGTTGATGTTCACTCTGGGACTCGAACCCAGTACCCTCGCTTCAAACGCCATCGCGCTATCCACTCGGCCACTGAGTCCTGATAGCCACTTGCTTGTGCGATGGGGTGAAGTTTAAATTCATTCAGTATTGTTTGTTTGAATCTTCCCATCGATTTGTTAGGACTGCAACTGGTCAGTCTCTAATTGGCATATGAGCAACAAATCGATAGGAAGATTCAAACAAACAATACTGAATGAATTTATTCAACGGTACAGTTCAGATTTCTACAATATGTTATAATTTCAAATAAGTGTTTCTTGAAAATATATGTTAGTTAAATATCTGAACGTAATGTTTTTTTTTCAAAAGGTAGAATATTTAATGTTATATACAATTATCTTTTACACTTTATCATTCTATTTCAATAATCCTTAGTCTCAATGAAACTGAAGATTGTACAGTATATTATTTTCTTAAATTCATTAATGTATATTCTATCTAAACTACTTCCTTTTTCTACTGCTATTTTCTTATTTTTTTTCTATTTGAACAGGTATCTCATCAATTGTACATCATTTCGATATTTCTATACCTGATTCATATAAATCTCTATTATTAAAATTATATAAAGCTTATGAATTCACAAGACGTTTAGATGTAATCTTTATACGTTTTCTTATAATGTTAAAAAATATATGTTTCGATGAATATAACAAATGTATGAAAAATTGGAATGTTACATTACAACAAATTGATGATAATGATAATCATGATCATGATCATGCCCAGCAACAAACAAACATAACTAACAGTTATATAAATCAAATTACCTATATCTATCAACAATCTATACATATTGAATTATTATTTATTCATTATGAAAATCTTATAAAATGTTTTAAAAATTTAATTGATATTGTTTTTAATAATATTATCTATTGTATATTATATTGGTTTGGTTATACAAATCATTATGTAAATGATGAAATATTAAAAGAATTTAAACAATTATTTAATCCAATGAATTCATATTTTTTGTCAAGTTTAACGTCGACTACATCATCATCAAAATTATCAGTAGGAACAACATCTACAATGCCAAATAGTAATTTTGATGATTTAATTGAAATTAAAACAAACTTATGGAATGTAGATAGAAATGTTCTAATACGATTAGCACGTGTAATGGGAACATTAAGTCAAGTGAATAATTTATTAATATCATTGGATAAGAATATAAAGGTAAGTTTGACTTTTTGTGAAGTATGCTTTTTTGATGGTTGTTTAAACATTTTATGATTATAGATTGATAACTATTGGCTATAATGTAATAGTAAGTATATTTTATACAGGTAGGTACTATCACTTGAATCCGTACATGCTATAGACAAATTTTACATGGAGTATATGCTGACAGTGTTGTTTAGAATAATGATAAAAGCCTCATAATTAAGCCATTGATCACAGTGAACTTAAAGCATTTAAAAGCATTGACTTAAGTTACAAATCTTTCACCTCTCTTATTTTTCGCTTATAAAGGATGACTAACTACTGAAGTTTATTCGAAAACGACTTCATTTTCTCAGAATTGTTTTTAAATTATTGAAGAAAAGTAGAAAGTTATCCTTCGCTCTTTAGTGGCTCTTTTTATACTCTAGATTAAGAGCTTAGTATTAAAATATCTTAGTTGAAGTCTTATCTTAACTCTCATTTGTTTTCATTCATACTCAAAACATATTTTCAATATTTTATTTATGAACTAGGTTCGTATTGCTCTCTGTTGCTCACCGATTAAAACTTCCCATTGAATTAAATTAAGTGGAAAAAGGATATAAAAACTGGTTATTATTCTTGATAGAAAGAAAATATTTTTTTCTAGTATATATGTGAAGACAAGAAAGAATCAACTATTTTGCTGTACCAATTAAGTGAAAAACATTAGTTGTATTTAGCTCCCATTTCAACATGTGAAAATACTTGGATCCTATTCTATAGGGTCACCGATATTCATATCCCTCAACTTACGAATAGCTATTTTAAATTTAAAACATGTACTAGGCTAAGTGACCGCCTAGTTTTAACATTAGTCATTTTGTTAATTAAGTGAATATAACTATGAGTAGTGAGTTGGCTCGTTTCATCATCATTTATTTGACTGAAATATAATTTGTGATGTGAAGAATTTATGAAGGATTGTAGTTGGAACTTTCTAAAGGGCTACTAAGTTTAAAATTTCATTGTGTTCGAAATTGTCATGATTAATTTTTCGTAAGAAAATTTGATCTATTTGCTTCATAAATAGAAAAATGATAGTTTCTTTTAAAGACATGTAGGAGTATATCATTCATCACTCATAACTACGACCAAGTCTCATGATAAACTGACTGTTATTCTTAAAACCAAATAATTATGAAGATTTTAAGTAATCATTTATCATATTTCATAGTTTACAAGGCTTTCAAGAAAATCAGTTTGCTTGATTGACACCTTTATTAAAAATAAAAGATTTCTGAATATAAGTAACGTCACGTTTATGTTGGAATACATTTTTCGTGACCATCATTTATTCTTAAAGTCAACATCCCTAATTCAATATCATGTAATATAATACGATTTATTTATATTTTATTGTAACTGGAAATGATTTTATCATTTTGCGTGGTTTTTTAATTTAAAAAAGTCATTATGTTGTATCGGAAAATCTCTTATATCACTAAAGTAGTTTAAAACAAATTTGATTGATGAAATCCAGGACACGCGCTTTGTTCTAATTAGGACTGTTCAGATACACGTATTTGCATCCAAAAGTTGATGTGTACACTGAAATTTGAATTGCATACGTATCAACTCAAAATGCGATGGTTTATCCAGATAGCTAGCTACCAACTTGTACATCAGAAAGTTACAAACTCTTATAAATGATAATTATGACAGTTGTACAAGCCAGTGACTATCTGAACTCAGTAGGCCGAGGGATAGGGCATCAGTGTCCAAATAGAAGGACACTCCGTTAAAATCTTAGTGCGAATAAAAATAATTTAATGGAAATAGATCCAGATGATGTGCTTTAATACAATGGAAACAACATTTTGGATACGGTCCAAATAAAAAAAACGTGAATAAACGGCAGTGTTGATGTAAATTTTTCAATTATTAATAAAGAATAATGTGTTACAGTCCTTGATATCAACCAGAGCAGAACGAAATCCAAAACAAATTAAAATATCGGTGTACTTTTTGTCGTAATCCTAATACGAAAATAAATGAAAACAGTGATTTTATTATATATTTTCTGGAGGTAAGTTAAAATACCAGTTGGTTTTTACCACGAGCTGACAACAGTTACAGAAACTTAAATCTCATAAAGCAACAAGCAGGTGTTATGTTTATTTCGAACTTATTGAATATATTATCTTCAGACGAGAGTGTTGAAATTCCAAAGTCAACAATACTGTTATTATCAGTTGATTCAATTTACTGTACCATTAATTTCTCTGTAACGTCATGCATTCTCCATTTTGCTGAAGAGTTCCGAACTAGCATAGGACATTTATCAATTATTTCCTTCTTTCAGTATTATTTCATTTAATATCAATGCATGATTAAAATAAGGTATTTTTTGAAACATTTTATCCACATCTAATATATTCAGGTTATCTGTCTTATTACAAATAAACTATTACCCTGATAGAACCATAAACGCGTCAATATTTATGTATATATAATTCTATCGTCTTAAAAATTAGAAATAACTGCAAACTAACTAAAATGTTTGACTAGATTATCGCCCAAAACAATTCTGATTCCAGTATGTAATGACTGAAATCCTACTACACGGGATTTTATGCGCTTTTTGTTAACATATGAGTTAAAATAAAAGTAATGATCAATTTCGATCTTAGCATTTAAATAAATAAATAATCATCTTAACTGATTTATTTATCAGTAGAAAAAAATAACTGGATTCTTTCAAACAAATCTTATTAATGGAAATATAGAAAACAATTCTGTGAATCAAATGCAAATTAGTTTCTTAATTCAGTTTACTGTGAGCTAGTATCATTTGTAAAACGGTCAACAATCGGAAAACATTTGTCATCTTTTTATCTTACTGAGTCACTCAACCTACACTGGATCAATCACAACACTTTGACGTGTTTCGGAAAGAAGATTACCTATGAAATATTTAGCTGAGATTCAATGGTCAGCAATTCATAATTTAGCATGATACCCATTCTGTATCATCGATAAATGACAGTTTCACTCGCAGTATAAAAGTCCATTCCTCATATTTTCATTTCCAAAAAGAAGTTCATATCATCCTGTAACTACTCACTAGTTAGTGTCATCGAATAAGTGTAATTATTAAGTTGGCAGACTATCACAAATTAATGACTGCTAAATAAAAAAACTTTTTATATGCTCCTATTTATAAATTCAGTGACTTATTCATACATGATTATTCTAATCATTTACACTTAAACACCTACAGATTCAATACTCCTGATATATGTGTCTCAAAATGTGTTAAATAAACTTTTAATGCTCCTTAATAATGACTTTCTTCATTATAACCGTTAAATAAACAATTTGCTACGAAAAACTAAACTTCGTAAAGTTCTCTAATTTTTTTGTTTCTTTACAGGTATGGAAAGAAACTTTAAGAAAAACATTTTCACATCTAATGAATAAACTTATTCACAAATACATTTTCAACTATCATAATGAAATAGTATGTAATTTACAGATTGAAAATGACTATTTAATTAATCTATTTACTATTCTTCTTAAACCAATTCATAAAACCATTGGAAATTGTTTAAATTCATCTACTGAGAAAATAATTTCATCTGAAAATTCATTAATGATATTATGTGAATATCATCATAATGTGTTTTATTATATAATTCAACCAACAGTTATTCAATTGTTTCACATACTATCATTATTATTAAAAGAAACATCTATAAAGTAAGTAAAATATTATTTAAAATTAGATAATGTATTAAACGGAGAATATAAAGATCAATATAGGGTTGTGAGGATTGTGGATTTTTAATTGAGATAATGAACCGACCAATATTAGACCACAACTGAAAACTTGAGAGTACTAGATGGGACGAGACGGTCATTCAGTGCTTTGAGATTTTTAATGATGGTCTAACATTAATCAGTTGATAAGCGTAAGTAAAACTCAACTACCTTCACAAACCTACACTGATAATTATAACATGTCCATTAGTGACTAGCTTCGAAAGGTTGTTCCCAGAGTGCTAGTGAAAGTCTGTGACAATTGAAGTTCAACTTTGTCAGGTGTGAGGCGGTTACTCACCCAAGTCATTGAAGGACGGTCGCACATTATTATGGATTGTTTAAAGTTAGACAATAATCCCGTTGGATTGCAGCTCAGTGATCTGGAGGTTATGCGTTCGCGCGCACGACAGAATTTTCTGGTTTTGTGTCCTTTCCGTGCAGTATCGTGGATGCATACTGCTGAGGAGTCCTGTACTAGGACGAAATGGCCGTCTAGTGATTCCAAGTTGCCAATGATGGTCTAACACTAACCGTTTCGTGGTCTAAGGGGAAATAAAGAATCATTATTTTTAACTAGACATTTATCTAACTAAGCCTATCTACCTTGTAAAATTAATTAATTACTTTTATTCATTAATTTCTATTGTAAAATAATCATTAATATAGTTAACTTTGTCAACTATGAAATTCTAATCGAGTTAATAATTATTTATTAATGAGTAAAAGTCTAGCAATTTAATAAATAATGTGTAAAATATATATGGCCTAGTTGATTTAACATTCAACATAACTAGTTGTTTTAAAGTGCTTCGCATTAATTGTTTAAAATCTTTTGACTGAAAATAAAGCAGTTCTTAATTCATAATGACATCGTGGTGTTCGCATCTTATGTGGGTAGATAGAAGTATGTTGCAGAAATAGGAAGCGAAATGCTTACTTGCAGAAGATTGAAATAAAGAGAACAGGAAGAAAAACGTCGAGCAATCGGAATAACAGAAGAATTAGAAAAATGTTGGAGTATGTAAATGACAACTTAAAAAAGATGTTCAGATCATATATTTATTGTATGATTTTCATACTTTACAAAGGCACTGTGTGATTTTGCATAAAGCAATGAATTCGTTTACAGTACCTGGGTTTTCGTTTACTACAGCATTTGTTTTTTAAAGAGATTATTGTGAAGTATTGGAATATATTTAAAAATTAGCTTTGAAGGTTGTGAAGAGTGTTTCATGAAAAGTTTAAATCACATATCAAATTTAGATAGGTAAATAGGTAACATCAAGGAAGACAGGGTAACTGCTTTTTTTCTAACGCAGGATTCTAACGTAGGATTATGCACTGACTACTCAGTCTAAAAGCGTAAAGTTTCTCTTGAATTATTATTGAATTAAAATCCAGTTGTTCACAACTTCAACTACGAATGCATAATAAAAGGTTATTAGTACAATTTAAGTTAAACAAGTGTGATATAAAAAAAGCGCTTGTACATACAAATAATTGCGGTGATCCGGTAAAGTGATTCATTATCATTCCAAAGTATATCAACTTGTAAAAAGTACTTAACATGACCAACAAGAACATATTCTCAGTTGAATGTAGTTTTGCAAAAAAATTTAACAAAATGAAATATGTCTGTATGTATGTATAACAGACGTAGAATAAGACAACTTTTCAAATTAATCACACTTTGATCGTGTTTCTTTCTAATAATGCGATCAATGAAATCGTTTCATTTCGTATTTAAGAAAGAATTAAGTATGCTGAATTTAGGTTTAATCAATAGTTCGTTTTCAAACAAATTTCTTTAGCTTCAATATTCTTTTTTTCGCTAATTAATGATTATTCTTTTGTTTGTATAACTTTTAATAAATTTTTATATTTCTCTGAGAAATCTAGTCACATTTTCAACATATTTCATTCCTAAACTTGATGGTAACAAGTTTTTTGTTAATAGTATAAGTGTACTTAGAATATGTGTATTGTAGCTAGTAGTGAAATTCTAAGGCTGATGTTTCTCGCTACATTAAATTCGTACGCATTACTTATCATTTCGAATGCCTAATGCATGATCCAAAAGTCTACTGAACTCAGATAACTACCAACTTGCCACACACTTATGATTCTCACATCATTATAAGTAAATGTTTGGGTTATTTGATTATTGATAGTCAGGACTAATTTTCAGTCAATCTGTGTCGAGAATTTTGTATACTATGCAGATCTCTTCAATGTGGTTATTGTCAAATCTTTAAAATAGGAGAGTTGTTGTAAGCATACTCGTTTAACAAGTAAACAACCATCTGATCTAAGCAGTCCCATAGATGAGTTCCCAATATGAACATCAATACTAATGTGATGGTACATTCAAATGACGAGTGCCTCTGCTAACTACTATCCACCTATTCTAAATAACCTGTGACAGTAGATATATTGCAGTATTACTCCAACAAAGACTGATACAGATTCAATCCTGATATTAAGAACAATACAACTAGCGCACTTATTATCAATAATTTTAAAATTTTAACTTGTTCAGAAAACTTATTCAATTGACAAAAATCCCTTCAGATTTAAAGACAATGAGTTTAATCTGTCGTAACCCTAATCTATACGACCTTGATATCATTAAAAATTCATAAAATAATATCAGAACTAATTTTTATTCATTTAATGGCAAAAACTTTATGAAGTTATTTTGAATAAATATTGATTCGGTAGATGCTTTATCAAATGTCAAATTTATTATTAAAATTCGAAAACAAACAGACTCGATTCTTGTTTAATTCTATCTTTTAGCTTTCGGTTAAACTTTGTAGATTGGATTAATCTTTTTGAAAATTTCAACTCAAACTGTGTAATGTAGACCGATTTATATGTAATATAAGTTTAAAATGGTATAAAGACCATTTTATTGAACGACGATGGATTCTAGATATAATTTTTGACTTCTTTTTTTTCAGTTAAACGCTTGTTTGTTAAAAACTAAAATATTGAGTGTTTTTTCTTGCCATAAAATTCGAATTTTTTGTTTGGAAAAATAAGATTTTTCAGTTGATGGTAGGTGCATTCTTTGCATTGGTGATATTGAATGTATCTTTTAATGGATGTTATAGATTTTTTCTCAGCTCATTTGTTAATAGCATAAACTGCAATTAGCCTTTGATCTTTGTAAATGATACACATATAACATCCAGGAAACTAATGCAAATGAACTGAAATTCGACTCATAGCACAAGCCAGTGGTTAAGTGGACAACGAATTCGGCGTTTAAAGCAAAAAGTTTAGAATTTGAGTAGCAGTATGACAATTAACAGTGAGCTACATATATTTCCAGATGATGAGTCCTAAATGTGACGAAACAATCTTTCTTGATTTTACTGCTAGAAACCACTGAAATCTGCTTATGAAGCGCTTGTGACAACGATAATATTGAGACGACCTGTATAGAGTACACGTATGTTGACTGTACTTCTAAACATCAAGGGGGAAATTCAAACAATCTGTACAAATTAATTACTATGCAGCTTAGTTTATTCTAATTTTTACTGAATATCTGCTACTCGGGTTCGCTGTATAAGTTGCGTTGATTATAATTTCACTAACCTTTATCGTTACATGCAGGTAACACTTCTTCCACTTGTTCAGCTGTTTTCTCTTCATCTAACTTTAACAAGCTAGGCACCGATCAGCAGCAACCTTCGTGTTATCTATTCTTGAAAGTGATTGAATTTACGAAGTCAATTAGACTAATATAGTGAGTGACTTTTCTAAGTGAATAAATTCACATGGTATTAAAAACAGTGACCACAGAACCTTATCATTCAGCTTGATACAATAATTATCAGTGCTAATTATTTACAGTCACATAATATTGTGAATGGAATGAATTCAGAAATGTGTACACCATTAAACACCAACTAAATTATCTGAATGTTAAGATTTCATTGAGAGGTTTTTAGGTTGAAGATTCGACTATCGTTAGGGCAGTTAACGCACTGTGAAGCCATCGAATACTGGAATGAAATAACTGCTTGGTACTTCTTGGTTTTCAGTGATTGCCTAATTAAATTCAATCAATGATGTAGGACTACATGTTTATTAGTCTTCATGACTTCTCTATATTAATAAACTTATCAATGTTTTCATATTTTAAACAAATTGTTACTTATTGCCAAATGATATAAAATATCAAAAGACTGGTATTTGAACAAAGAATATTTTTTTCGATAAGTTCTCTTTAGGTTCTACAATTATACGTTCAAATTAATAATCCGAAAAATGGCCAGGTTAAGGGCAAAGTAAATCGTTTAAAACATGTAAATTTAGGATTGTCTTACTCCTAAAGGATGAGACGTTATTGATTACGAAACTTGACAAAAGTTCATGAGTTGTTCTTAATAAAAGCGATTATATTGACAAAATGGGTACCATCTTAAATGACAAATTAAAATTTCAAAAAATAGCTGAATAGAAAGATCTCAATATAAAGATAGAGAATGAGCTTACCAAATCTTTAAAGAAGCTCAGGAACAAACAGACTTTCGTCGGGTTTATATGAAATGATTAAACCAGTGGGAACATATCTGCCAAGATTTTATTAATTGCCAAAGATACACAAACCGGGGATCCCGTTAAGACCAACTATAAATATGTATAACTCTCCATATCATAGTATAGCTAAATGGTTGGTAAATATATTGAAACCTCTCCACGAAAAGCTTGTAAAACATAGTGTTAAGGATGTATTCCAGTTTGTTGACAAAATCAAAAGTGCGAATACTTTGGGACTAATGATAATGTATTCGGATGTAACATCCCTATTCGCAAATGTCCCACACTTAGAGACCGTAGAATATATAGGTGAACAACTGATTGAAAATGAAATTGAAACTACAGTTCCTAATAATGTCGTGAAAGAGTTATTACTCAAATGCACCATGAATGTGAATTTTAAGTTTAACGGAGAAATATATAGACAAACAGATGGTGTTGCAACGGGTTCACCTCTGGGCCCTATATTAGCTGATATTTTTCTAGCCAAACTACAAAGTCGTTCACTAAAAAGGGATTATTCAAAACTTCATATTTTACTGTAGATATATGGATGATACGTTCATCTTCTGTAAAGACAATACATCACAGCAAGACGTTCTCAGGCAGTTAAATGAAGTGTACCCAGCCATTCAGTTTACCACATATGATTTAAGCGATGTACTTTGCCCTTAACCTGGATATTTTTTCGGATTATTAATTTGGATATATAATTGTAGAACCTGAAGAGAGAATTTATCGAAAAGAATATTCTTCGTCCAAATATTAGTCTTTTGATATAAAATATATTTTGCTGAATTAGTATTTATAATCTTTTATCAGCCACAAAATAAACAAAGCTTCGGTCCGCAATTTTTTCCATTGATAAAGCATTGGTTTTTACCAGCCATTATTCTAATTTGTTCATAATAACTGAAAAAGTGTTTTTATTAAGACTTACCTATAATAAAAATGACTGTCAAGAATATAACGCATATCATACTTATTAAAATTAAGTAATGGGATTACACATAATAACTGTATAAATTTTTTTTCTATAGACATTTAATAAATGAGCCTAATGGATTGTGAGTGGAAATTTTGAGAGAATTTATTAAGCATTGGAGACTAGGTTTACTTTAATTGGGTATATAAATGTTTTCAGAATTAAGCTGAATGAACTGGACCATAATTCACTATGGTCAGTTTCAGTCTATACAATAAAAGCAGACGGGAAATCATTGTATATTTTCTTGGTAAACTTTTCATGTAATTTAATTTGGAAATATTGCTTAAACTGCCTAGAAATTTATTTATTGAATTCAAGTTGCCATACGCAATCAATTGTTCAATTGTTTCTAGTTAACATGAAATAAAAAGTTGTTTCCGGAATAAGAAACAATCTATGAAATAAACAATCTGGTAGGTATTTTCACATTTTTATGAATGTAAACCTGAAGCATACAAGTGAATTCAGAAAGTACTGGTCATTTAAATATGAGAGAACAATGAACAAGATAAAATATCACACATCTTACAGGTTGTAAAATTATACACGTATTGACTTAGACTATTTAAGTGTATAAATTTCTGATATTGTTTTAGTATGGTTTATTGTATTTCTGTTTGTGTTAATCTACTGGTTGGAAAAAATGTTGAATTGTCAGGAAGGAATCGTACATGTCACTAAGTTAATGTTATTTTTTAGTCTAATTATTTTTTTGTATTGAAATCTTAAGAAATTGGTTACACGTGATGTGTTATTGATTAATCAGTGATAGGCTTGTCTTATAAAAGTTTCGACGAGAACATAACTTATGGACGACCTTTGAGCGACGCTAAAGTGACTTTGAGAATAACCACCTGCTAACTAAGACTAAATAAGACTTATAAAGCAGCGTTAGGAATTAGAATCAGGATTTACAGTTGATAGGGTTAGGAACTAGATTTATTCATTAACTGACACCAGCTATAATACCAAAACGGTATTTAGCCAAATGGATCGATGAATTTCATACCAAAATCTAAGACCTGTTATCATATTCCTAACTAGTTCGCCCATAAATTATAGTTCCTCTAAAGTTTTCTTAAAAGTGACCATTGATCAGTTTAATATGCAACTATATGGATTCACTCTAGCGAATTGAAATATGAAAGAAACCTATGATATTTTTTTTAAAAAAACAAAGAAATAAGCTTATCATTTCCTTTTTACCTACATCCAATTGATTACTTCCAATGTATAGTTTCTGAAAAGAAATTTTTTGTTGACACAAATCAGTTAAAAAAAATCTTTGAGGGATATAATCTGTTATTATTATCGATATAAAATAAGGAACTAGTTTAATTTCTTTTTAAACGGTTCCTTAGTCACGTCAGCTTGATTAATTTAGTTGTAAATCATAAATTTGAATGTGTTTTTTACCTTCAAAAGTTTACGCATCAATTCTCTAAATGTATATTGTAGATAACTAATATTATCGCTCATAGGTGTATTGCTTGAATGAAAAAAATATTAGAAAACAGCGCTTTACATTGTTATGACATTTTTATTGTTATATTTCTTTTACATCACTCCTAATATTTCATAATTGATAGTTTTCCTGTGTTTACGAAATTTTGAAAAAGATCCTTGGCATAAAGAAAAATAAAATAATTGATTGTTAAGAGAATGTTTTAGATTAACTATTGATGAACTCTTGAAGTTGGAAGCGTTTAAACATACTACAAAATGCTCATATATTTTTATGGCTATGAACGATAATGTGTTCACTTTTTGACTATTTAGTGTGAATTATGAATCTCTCCAACTTTTTAAACTTTGTACAAGTAATAAGATGATAATATGTCAAGTTTAATTTAGTTTTAGCATGAGCTAGATTTTACGTTACATTTAAATTTTAGTCACACATTAGTTCTTATCATTTAAGTCCATGATTTAGCTATGAGAATATTTTGGTGGCCCGCGATCTGTATCCAGTTGGATCATATGCTGATTTTCATCCAAATACGCGTGTTGGCTATTCATCGACTTAAATTACGTTGGTGAATAACAGAAATCAATAAGTCGAATACGAGAATGGATTTTTGAATACATATATTTTGTACACTCACCGATCTGTACTTGAAAATGAGAGAGATTAAGCGAATAGAAAAAAGCGAAGCGAGATGGAGCGCAGTGGGGATGGCGGGTAATCCAACTCCATTTAAGCAACCGTTAATCAATATTTATAACCAGAGAAAAACAAGTTACAAACATGTGATGAATAGGGTAAGAAGTGTACACACATACGACCATACAACAACGGTCACGGTTGATAAGTGAATAATTAACATGGTCAAAACTTGACTCAAGAAGAATGGATAAACTGGCCTGTCCAGAAGCTATAATATCTATAAACTAACAGTTGTGTAGAACAAATGTTGCAGTTATGTATGATCACAAAACATAAAAGAATCTTGGAAATGGAGAAAATAGGAACATAATACTGTTATAATCAGAAGGTTGTTTTGTGAAGATTCTAGTAATTTTATATGGTTGAGATCATGAGTCATTTGAAGCTAGACCACCACGGAAAACCTGGAAGCACTGGACGGCCGTTTCGTCTTATTGTGGGACTCCTCACAGACGACATTGGTGAATGGTTGCGCAATTTCGTGTATCGGTTGAAGTTAGGCATTAACACCGCTGGATGCCGGCTCAGTGGTTCATTGATTAAGTGCTCACGCGCGAGACTGATAGGTCCTGGGTTCGAATCTTGCGAGGCGGGATCATGAATCCGCACCGCTGAGGAGTTGCACAGTAGGACGAAACGGCCGTCCAATGCTCCATGTTTTCCATGGTGGTCTAGCTTCAACTGATTCATGATCTCAACTATATAATAATACTGTTAACTTTATCCTCCTCATTGTACGCTTTTTCAACAGAAATAAGCATCATTCCATTTCACATTTTCAAAGTTTCATAGAACATACTAATTCAGTTTAATAAACTGTATATGAAACTATTATTATTGAATTTTTTTATTTGGTCAGTCAACCATTTGTTTATATTTCCATTGAATAGAAGAAAATATTTACTGTTTTCTTTCCAAAATTTTCATTTCATAAACAAAATAATTCATTTATTATTTTATCACCTATTCTTGCTTTAAAATTTATTAATTTAATATAATTTACTCTGCCGTTTATTCAAAAATCAACTTATTTTTGAAGCATGAATATATAATAAAATGGAAAGAAAACAATGATCGTTGAAGTGAGGAATTCTTCGCCTTATTTTATAAATCTATTTATATCAAAGTAAAAGAAAAAAACAGGATGAGAAATATTTCCAAATACAAGAATGGCATAAAATGTTTATGCATATCCTGTTTATGACTGTGTCTTAAAATAATGATCATCTAACTAAGAAAGATAGAGAATATGGTAAAAACATAAATTTAACATATCAATGAAATACTTAGGGATAGTACAGTTTATTTAGGTCGGTAAGTAGTTCATTGATGTTATTCTTTTATGTAGTTGTCATGGTAATTTTATCAATGAAAGTGTTGCCTAAATTAAACAAAGGTAAAGGTTGTGTAATAGTCGGAATTCCATTCATCTCATGGATTTTAGTGACCATAATATTTTTCTTCAGTTTGAAAACTATTAATCATAGTAGTCACTTATATTTTACAAAATAGCCAATTTTATATCTAATGACTTTGAGGATTCAACTGAGTATAGGCTGGGATCTAATTTCAAGAAAGTAGGTGTTAGATATAAGTAAAAAGCATATCAGTTAGCGAACCATTTATTGTTAATTGTTGTGACATGAATACTTAATTTTAATATCCAAAATGATAAGATTTATACAGGTTTTTTCTTATTATCATTGTTTTTTCCTAAGCACTAATTTCTTAGGCATGACCCATTTTTCCTATTGCATTACAGTACATCCAAAATGTTTTGTGTTAATATATCACATTATTTAGATAAATTGTGTATGTTCATTGTATTATCTAAGTTCATCAAAAGTATTATCTGTTTTAACGTTCTTAAACTAAATATTTTGTGGTAGAGATATATCTTTATGGTTTGTGGAACATTGACTTCAATTATTCAAAATTATATTTCACATCATTATTAGGAAGGGTACATCCTATGCAGATTTACTTGGTACGAATTCGCAAACAAATCCAAATGACCAGTCCTAAACAAAATCAAATGATCAATCTGATTCCTTCCGTTAGCCATAATTCATCTATTCTAAATAAATTCTAGTTTTCATTTGCGTTACAATTTTAATTTTTTCATGGGATTTCTGAAGAGTTCTATTTTCGTTTAGATAATTATAAAGTGATCAAACACAGTAAACTAATTGTTCATTGCAAGTATATCGTTCACAAGTTTTGAATAATTCAGAATGACAGTGTAGATTAAATTAAACAAGATTTCAAATAGGTATTTTCACTCATTCTACAAAGTTATTTAAAACAAATGTGACTATTCTAAATTTTATTTTTTATCATTAATAATTAAACTTAATGATAAATATATTTTTGTTATATCCCAATAAGTGAAGAATTTGTATTTCCTTCGTTTTATGACTTAATGTGAGCTTCTTCTTCAAAGTAAATAAATAACGGACAATAAATTAACACAAACACAAAGAAAACAATGGATAATATATTTAGTACAATCGAAATCCGGTTATTTGTTTACTCTGAAGAAGTAGATTACATGAAGTCACGAAACGTCAGAAGTACAGTTTCCTCACTCATTGAGAAATAACGAAAAATATGTTTTGTTAATTTTCTACCAAATGTTCATTATGTTTGAAACTATCGAGTCCGGCCTTGTTATTGATACCTATAATTAAACTAAATTCAAACAATTGTTGTCAGTCATGAAATAAAGTATTATTAATTGATTTTTACAACTTTATTTATTCAATCATTTCAAAACTTTCATACAAAAAATCCCCTTTTTATTACAACAAACATACTGGGATGACAGGAATTCATTTCATTTATTGTGTTTTAAATCTTTCATATACCCTTTTACTTTGTATAATTTAAACAAAAATGTCTTATAATTGGTAAGCAAAGATGGATAGTGGCTAGCAGTGGAATTCAGTTTGACGCGCGTTTCGTCCTATTTGGGACTCGTCAGCTGGATGTACCTGCATCTCAGAGTTGATGTTCACTCTGGGACTCGAACCCAGTACCTTTCGCTTCAATGTCTTATAATTAACCATACATTATGTATAAATTCATTTAGTTTATTAATAAAAGATAATTATAATTACTTTTTATATCTAATTCATATATATATATATATATATATATATGAATAGAACTTGTTTGAAATAATACAAATCATTTATTGTTAGAACTCGCTACTGAACCAAATGAATTCATTCATGGTGCATAAAAAAATGACATTTAGAAAATATTCTATTCATTTGTTGATAAAAATCAATGTAGATCTGAATGATTTAGATGACATGATAGGACGAAAGTAATTTTCTATTGCTCACATAGTTCATTATGATGTTGTTTTGTTATTGAAAATCTTTCCATTGTCCTTGTGTATATTGAACATTGACTTAACTTTTATTTTAACTTCCGATTTAGTATACATAATTATTAATAATTGCCTATTTTTTCTTTTAAAATTGATTTATATCTCATTATTTCTTATATTTATTTATTTATTTATTATAGTTACGATGAATTTATTCAAAATTATCTTATCATACGATTTCAAAATCAGGTGCCTTTAAACTTATTACAAGAAATTTATCAATCTATTAAGATTCATAATCAATCTGGTGAATCTTCATTGAAATGTTTCCATAGTAAAGTGTTTACTGAACATCAACCAGATAATATTATTCAAGAGTAAGTATCAAATGTACTAAAGATATTATGTTTACTTTTAAAATGTACACTATTTTAGTCATTCATTCTTTTATTCAAAGGCTAAAGAATGATCCTAATTAACCAACAGGGATTTTTGATTACAGAGGTTTATTGTTGTATAAAGTCTAAATTTTGCTTTATTTAATAGTATTTGAACAAATGTTGTAGATTGTCCTTGTAATATAAATGATCGTATTTATTATTATAAGCTTACAAACTGTATAGTGTTCCAAATAACATCTTTTTTAGTTTCTACATACAAATAAATAAATTTAATTTCTAAAACATAATGTAAATTCAGGATTGATTTCATGAGTAGTTATTAAGGACATACATTTTTAATTGGGACTAATCGTGTTATTTAGTTCACACATTATGTTCCATTTGGAATGCATTTACAGTAAAGTTATATTTCCACTAAAACTTGAAACACACTACGCATCACCATATCGATCGGAACATTATTCGCTATATTATTGAGTCACGATAGCTCTCAAAATTTTACATATATGAGATTTGCTAAATATAGGTTTTTTTTCTCATGATTAACACTGAGAACTAAACTGCGTATCTACTGAGTTGGAGTCTGCTGTATATTTGGCTTCTTAAAATCGCATTCAAAATCCGGTTACTTGATAATTACCAGTTTGCTTTATGCCGGTCTGACCAATGACCTTTCTCTGTACGAGTAACGTAATATTGTTAACGATGACGTAAGTCCTATTGGTTCGATCAGCTCATTCTAACCAAAAAAGCTATTCAAAATGTAAGTATAGTAAGCAACGGTTTGTTATTCTCTATTCTTTACTGTCAGGTTTACTCAAATAATCAGAACTACATTTAATGATTATAAATCCGCAAAACAGAAATCATGATTTGTAAATAACAAAATTACCTATGATAGAAAACAGGTTCATCAGGTAAATAATTCATTGTCGTTTTATATAGTCGAAATCATTAGTCAATTGAAGCTAGACCACCATGGAAAACCTGGAAGCACTGAACGGCCGTTTCGTCTTATTGTGGGACTCCTCAGCAGTGCTCATCCCCGATACCACCTCGCGAGACTCGAACTCAGGACCTATCAGTTTCGCGCGCGAGCGCCTAACCACTAGACCACTGAGACGGCATCCAACTATATAAAATGACTAAAATCTCCACAAAACCCCCTTCTGTTAACTAATTGTCGATAATTCTGGAACGGCAAACTAGATATTGACAAATTTGAATCAAATAAAAGCGTCTAATTAGAAGAAGATCAAAAACCATAATCAAAGTACTTATTAGTTACACAATAAAAATGTAACAGTTCTCCTTAGAACATTTCTAAGCATTTCACCTTCTCTGAATATCTTCTTTGGTCTAACAGAGTTTCAGTCTGAAAGTCAGCAAAAATGCAGGTACAATT
Source organism: Schistosoma mansoni (assembly GCF_000237925.1). Taxonomy (NCBI): domain Eukaryota; kingdom Metazoa; phylum Platyhelminthes; class Trematoda; order Strigeidida; family Schistosomatidae; genus Schistosoma; species Schistosoma mansoni. The sequence goes on along the minus strand of NW_017386084.1, from coordinate 133,033 downwards.
GGACGGCAAATCCCAAGTATGACTTCAAATACTATATGTATTCCATTTCAAATATAGTTCTTTTATACATTCAGACAGTACTAAGTTATATCAACAAATAATCAATAATCTTCAATGACGGTATTAACAATAAGGGACGAGTATACTGTGCAGCAGTTCACTTTGTTCTACCTTATGGCTGTGAAAGATTGCTATTAAGAGTAGAAGACACTCGTAAGTTACTAGTATTTGACCACACATGCCTTAAAAATATTGCTCGCAACCGCCGGGATCACCGGGTAAGTAATAATGACGTTAGACGCAAGTCATCAGGGAATGACGGTCAATCAGTTGATGAAGTCATGAATTTTCATCGACTGAGATAGTTGGGTCACGTGCTACGTATGCCTGAACACCGATTACCACGATGCGCTATGCTGACTAGTATTGGGGATGGTTGGAAAAAAGTTAGAGGCGGCCAAACCAAAACATGGCATCAGTGCTTGAAGTCACTAACTTCTAGTCTGAGCCATGTTGGTAGATACAGAATACTTGGTTGTGGTCCGCGCGACTATCGTAACCAATGGTTGGAGACTGTGTGACATGGCTCAGAATCAATCACAATGGAGTAGGTGTATACACTCTTTATCTTCCCTTAAACCTTGAGATTAAAATTGCTTCATAACTGTTTTCCTTCCTTTACTATATCCTTATATACAACCTTTCTTTTATATACTACCACCACTTAATTAATTACTTCTATGAATCCGGTGTTCATCTTGTTGTGCTAACGAGGTATGGCAACTTGGACCGATGCATATATGTGTCTGGTCCTACGTTGTAGCTGACTGACTGTATTAACAATAATACACTGCAAATTTCTATAATTTTATCAGATACTTATGTTAACCTTAACAACCTAGAAATCTCAAACTAAACTGAATTCACATCCATTATTCACTTTTTTTCTTTTATCTTAAATAGAAATTTTTATAGAATTATCATAGGATTTATGAATAAATTAGTTTTAGGCATTTCTTTTTTTTAAAAAAAATCTAAATTTAACAGTCAATAAGACACAACTATTTTAGATAGAAGAAGAAAAAACGAAAGAGAAAGAAGGTATTGTCAAAAATTTTCGTCTAAACAAAAAAAACAACGTTTAATTTACTGAGAAAAATTTCACCCCCCCCCCAAAAAAAAGAATTAAAATGACAACAATAGTAACAAATAAACTTATAGTGTATAAAAAAATAAATGTAGTAATTTAAAAATATGTTAGAAACAGAAGAAAAGAATTCTATTGAGAGAATAGATGGAACAGTGATAAAACTGTCAATTAAAATTTAGTTGTTTTTTTCCTTCATCTCTATTGATAGATAGAAATTTTACCAAATTATTAGGCTAATAGATGCTTTATTATAAAATCTAATTTCATTTTACTATTATATCATTCAGTTAAAATGTAATGTTCCATATTTTCAACATCTATATATGTACAGTGTAATCTTATACATTAACTGTTTCGCTACAATATATCTTCAAAATAACTTACTATGAAACAAGCGGATAATTGAGTGAGAGAGTAAACTAATTGTGCTGAATCCTTTCCACTATTTAAAAATAGTCATCTATGTAGTAGCAGTTATCATTCGAAGTTGATTGAATCCCTAATTGACATCAGTTAGTAGAAGAGATGTAAACTAAGAAATGCTGAAGTGTTGTTTTTATCTTAAATTAGGACTACTCGGTGAATACGTCACCTCAAACTCATAGAAACTGGTATATATAATAATCTGGCTTTTTTTACAACCAGTAAGATACTTTTGAAATAATCGATTGGATTTCAGTGGATTATATTACCAACATCAGTCAATTAATGCTAAACAATGATGAACATCCGGTTATCATTGCTATTACACTAACGTGGTTGAATTTGCATCGATAATTAAATGGGAGTTAACTGAAAGATTTTCAGTTTATTGATTCATTTAGTTTACATAATGAGTTTCAGTTATTTATTTTGGTATGTCAGGTGAACAGTTTTGTGAAAATGGATGGACATAAACTCAAAGTGATTGTAAACATCCATATTCAAAACACATTTATCATTACGTTTTTAGAAATAATACTTGAAGCAAAGCAATTAGTTCCATTTATAAATTTTTACAGAACAATGAGAAAACGGTTTTGATTTGGAAAATATGATGTATCTGCGCTCTAAATTTCGAGCAATTTCTCAATCAAGGGTAACAGAACATGTGCATAGATGGCTTCATAACAATTTATTGTCTAATTCTCCGGAAGTAGAAAACCATGTTCATTGATACTAAAACAAATAATTGAGGCATGTATGAGATTGACGTTAATTCAGCTTTTAAAGCGTTAGACAGAAAGTGTCAAGGACCAATGCCAAGGTTTGTAATTGCCGTGGCTTCTCAAAATCCGAATTTCTTTTGCGTGTACAGAAACTGTTTGTCGTTACCTCGAATCTGCCGTGATAATGTTTAAGCCTTTTCATGGCCTATGGTTTATTTATTTATTTATTTGAACATATAAATATTGGTACAAAGGGGACTCATACGTCACACAAGTCACTTGATTTATGTGTGGGCTGTGATGCTACCCGAGTGCCCAGATTGAAGCAAGTGGTTTTCTTAAGGACCTACACCTAGAGCCTTCAGCCTAAAGGTCTGACTGATCCACAAGGTAGTGAAGTAACGTGAGGCTATGCAGTCCCATGCTAGGCGGTGACCAACAATAGGTTCATATGCCATTTATTCCTTCAGGATTCTGGAACCCATGTGCACCATTGGTTTGGAATGAGGGTTTTTCAACTCCCCTGGGTGAACCTTCCGTGTTCACCAACCTCTCAATTTCGCAAACAACACCCCCACCGCGAGAAGGGAGTGAGTAAGACTTCCCTGTCAGTGGCTGTATACACATGGCCATGTGAGATTATTTCCATAGGGAGAGCTAATTCTCCACACCCTCGACCGTACCAGGGCATTGGGGGCCTATGGTAGTGCGACAATTCCCATATCATATTAATTTTTTTCTCTCCTTCACTCACAATTATCGTCATGTTTATATTAACTTTCATTTGATTGACCATCATTAGCTTTCGTATAAAATGCATCGACAAGTAATTGTGACTAAATATTTCAGATTTAAACCATCTTCTTACTGTTCTGTCAAAATAGTAAATTATTTAGAAACTTTATTGTGATGGTCTCCTTTGGAATCACAATCTAAAGTTTTAAGATTTTTACTTTGTTAAAAGAAACAAGTGAACTAAGATTACCATTGTTATTGAGACGCATAAGATCCTATTAATTTGCATAGTTCAAAAGCAATGAAAACATTTCAGTTTTATCTATATGTCTCTTGGCTTTCGATCTACATTTAAAAAGTGTTGTTAATGTTGTATTTTTAACAAAATCCTCATTTAAATGAATGAAAACAGCTGAGAGTTTTACTCAAAACCAAGTTTCAGACTAATCGAACACTAACTACTCAGTTACGAGTTAATAAATTACACCTATGTGGTTCAGTGACACTTTGCTTGACATAAACGACCAGATGTCTTTGGTAGCAACATCCTATAACCTAGTGAAGTCAACTGCAAAAGAATACTGAACTGTGATATTACAATGTTCAATGATTGTCAGTTATTCAACGGTTTGCACATAAATGTTTATGTATTTATTTACTTAACTTTTTTATTTTTTTATTTACTTAGACAAGAAACTGAAAAATCCCCCTCATCATTATCATCATTAATAACGGATACAAAGCAGTTGAAGAGTAAATTGAATTCCGGATCTGCAGGAGTTGACTTTATTCAATCCACAATGGTATTTATGTCCACTGCCATGAAAAATACCATGAATAAACATTTACCTAAAGAACCGAAAGATAAAATCGCATCTTTTGCAGCTGATGTTTGTTCTAATCTACGTTTACCATTCCGTAATCAAACAACAAGTAATCTCAATAACTGCAGTAAAATCACATCATCATCGTCATCATCATCTACCACTACTATAACTATAGCAACATCATCAACCGTGAGCGATAAACAAGAATCTCTCAACGAATACTCCATGGAAAATCCATAATACCTCTTACCACATAGAGTTCTATTTCTATTTTGGTTGTGTTACTTTTCTTGTCGATAATTTTTTTTTCCAAGTTTACACATTTAATAAAAGAATCGTTTTAACAAACTATCATTTATTTAGAGTATCTCATTTCATTTATTATTTATACGCCTGTAAGTTTGTAAAATGCTTATTTTTTCTAACATTTCTCTCTATTTAATTCTGTGAATAGATAACAACGACTACACATATAAATAAAATATTAACAGGATACAAGTATAAATAAAATTGATGATAACGTTTTCTCGCTGCAAACTTCCTTATTACTTCACAACATTGATTCTTAGTGATGACCCTTGTCTTGTTTTCTAACTTTTCATAATTTGTTTCCTCTTTTTATTTTACTGTTCTACTAATGAACTATGCAATATATCTTATCCAAATTTGGGAAAACAGGATAAAATGATAATGTCACATTTTATTCATTAATTATATTGTCAAAGAGAAAGTAACTCAATAGTACTGAACTGATTGAATACACATAACTTATTCTCATTTGTATAGTCAATAGACAGTAAATATCATGAATGTCATCAAATTGGCAATGAAACTATATTAAGATACTTGTGATGCAATCAAGATTACAATTTCCTTTATTTTAATAATTTGTAGTTTAATTTCTTGAAATCGTATATAAATAAAAGTTATAATGATGATTTGGTTTGATGTTTTTTTTCTTTCCTTCAAAATATTTGGAACATATCAAATACTTGAATTATTTGGAAATACAGGGCTATCATATCGACTTTCCGTTAGTTCTAATTGGATTATATCTATCAAGTTGAATCATTCACTATTTCACTCATAATATAGATCTGTTGTTGTAAGAATTGTCAAAAAAGTAAGTAAATCTTATCAAAGCTCTTTACTTACAAAATGTTGGTGTAGCTAGTGCAAACAGTCAACCATCGTCTGAATAGATGACTTTCCATTTGGCTACATTTTTATTTAACTTTATAATAAATATTCTCTTAGAGATGAACTATTCTTCTTCTGAACGTTTAGATGCTGGTCATTGAACAGACGAATTCAATTATTGATATATACTAGTCAATCAACACAGTATTGTTCAGTGAGGACGCTGACAAAATACGGAGTTTTCTAAATCTCTTCAGTAAAAATGTAATAACATTTATAATATGATTCTTAAGGTTTTATCACATGACTGGTCTAGATCACTGCTTAGTTTGATATAACGAAAGAGCATATTAAAGATTCTGATCTCCTGACTTATCTTGGAAGTTTACCAAAATTTACTAGTAAAAACTTTACACTCATGATCAGATAATTGTTGACAATTTTAAGTTTTTGTTGCCTGGCTGTACAATGTAATGCAAGTAAAGTGGAATTCGAACACCTCATCTCATTTTGTTGAAATAACAAGCTCCTATAGATTATTATGATATTGTCATAGATATTTATATCTATAGATCATGTATGAAGTTAAAAGACGTATATTATGATATCATATTGACAGTAACATTTTTAAAATATCCATTCTGCATTGCCTCCTGCCAAATAAATTGATTTATGTGTATCTATCAAATGAAATGGATAAAAATCTTAAGGTTATAACTTAGAATATATTTATCGATTTTATTTATTCATTTGATAAATTCACTACATCAGATACAATATGTCTTGGAATACTTGAATAAATTCAACAAATAGGAAACAATCATTCATCTTAAAAGTTTCTTTATAAACTCCCTAAATGTTCATTAGAATCACAATTTTACTTTACAGTAAATTTTATTTCTAATGCAATAAAATAACTCTTAATTGAAAGCGTGAGTCAATTAAAGCTACACCACCATGGAAAACCTGGAAGCACTGGACGGCCGTTTCATTATACTGTGGGACTCCTCAGCAGTGCGCTTCAATTGACTCACGCTTTCAACTATGAAAATACTAAATCTCCACAAAACCCCTTCTGATAATAATAAAATAACTGCCTACGACTTCATATAAGCTTCCGCTTAGTTTTTATTAGTTAACTTATTCTCTAGATGTACAATATATGTATCAGGTGCTATTCTTTTCTCTAATGTCATATATATATTATTTTTTATGAGATCCCTTGTCAAAATAACTTGTATAAATGAAAGAACAGATCATTTCTTATCAATTTAATTCTTAATTTCTATAAATTTTGATTATACTATACCATTATTCAATTAGTTATATATACTTTTTTTGCATTACGACTTAATTTCCGTCAGTGAATTGAAACTTTTTGTTACTTTGACAACTGAACATTCTATGTTGCAAAAAATAAAGGATAATAACATAGCCGAATGAAATGAATTCGTTCTTCTTCACGTGTATTTTTCGTCGGTATTAGTTTTTTTTTTAAAAAAGTATTTAGAGATTAATACATATACATACATAAAGGAGTTTTATTGTTTCATATATAAATTAGTAAATCAATTGATTTCGGTGAATTTTGTCAAAAATTAGACTGGCCGTCAAGCTAAGAATAAATGTTCAACATAAAAAAATAACTGGTACTAAATAGAACGCTTAAATTCACTCCTTTATTTCTACCATAGTCTTGATTATTTCCTTTAATCATGTTTTCATTGAAGTGAACTAACATTTCATTATTTTATTTGAATGAGGTTCTACTTAAATTTATAAATGAATATATTAACTTAGTCACTCTGTGATTGTGTTAGTGAGAAGTCAAACGACTCATGATTTGGATCATGGAATATATTTAAACAATTTATACATTAAAAACGTTATCAGTTAAGCGTATAAAGAATGTACAAGCCGACTGAAAACAAAAAGACTTTTTAAAAAAAGTGTTTATAACATCCATAAAAAGAAAGCTTATATTTATGAATGCGGCAAAATAGTGTTTGCTTTACACATAAACTCCAAGGTAGAAGATGAATTTTAACAAAAACATTCAGATTTAATTACTATTCTTATGTGCAGTAATTATTAGGTTTGAACACAATTTTCAAAATCTCAATGAATGATCATATTCAATACAGTTCAACTTTATAATGTAAACTGACTAGATTCAAAAATGTAAACTACTGAAATCTGTCTACAATTTTTAGTGTAAAAGTATTTGCCACGAGAGCTTTGGTAAGATTTATATATTTCTTTGACAATCCATACGACAACAAATCTATATTAGAAATGAAACAGTGAGTGATTCAGTTTGACTTGTGGAATCCAAACAACACATAAAGAAACGTTTTACGGTTCAGTAAATTGACTTTGTTCTGAAAACCTTATTGCTTTTGCTAAATTTAAACTTATCAAGGAACAGGACCTATGAAACCATATTAAGCGGTTATCATCAATATCTTTTAACCATCTATTGTATACTAAGCAATTTATGAAATGCTGTGAAAAGTTACATAAAATGTAAAGATAATAATCATTAGAATCAAAAGAATTTGGAATTATAGTTACAAAATTAAATAGCCTGAAACTATATATTCAATTCTGGAGTGAAGTAAAGGATTAACCAAATACATAGTAAATTTGTTACCCAGTATCATAGTAATTCATCTTTGGCACGATATATATTTATTGCATGGATTACATTATCTTTGGCTTAAAATTTGTTAGACATAATTTACTTAATTCGCTTATTTTGTTTTATTTGCTCATTTGACTTAATAACTATACATTTATTGACAAACATAAGAAATCACACTACATCTCACTTATATAACCATACTCACTCTTACCCAAAATAATCTGTTTTGAACATTCTCAATCCAAATGACCAAAAATTTATAAATTATTCCCTTTGGTTTGTGTTTTTTGATGTGGAATTTTTAATTCTTAACTGTTTGTTTTAATCTTGAGTAGATTTCCTTGAAAATTTAATTTTATACAATTAAAAAGTTGTTATTTTTGCAACTCAATCAACTTTAATAGGTTTTTCGGATAATCTGATTTAAATAATCTCTACTAATTTATTCATCCATTTATTTATGTAATCTAAGATTTGATTTAAAAATTTTATTGACTTCATATTATGTTACATCTAGAGATTAGATTCTTGTTATACTGAGTACAACTTGAGCAATTGAACGCTTGAACCCTCCAAGTTGCAAGTTAAAAGACAGAAAACTAGTGTGGAAGAATATTATTCCAAACAGTGTCAAATATGGCATAAAACACTTAGGTATTTATAGTTTATAGTAAAAACGAAATCATCATTACAGTCATCCAATCCGCATGCAGTGGTTCTTATAACTTGTTCAAACAGGAAGCTTCACGTAGAGGTTCTAGAATGTTTCAGCAAAAGCTGATTGGATGGGATATCGTCGGCTCTTTCAGAGTTTCCTTGAGTTCACCCGGGGGCCGTCCTCATTATACAAATTAATGGAAACTTTTTAACAGGGATTTATCATCAAACTTAATATTGTTTTTACACATCACTTTATTTGATTGCTCCACTAAAGATCACCCAATATTTTTGTTTAGGTTAGATGAACTAGTGAATCCAACTTCGAAAATACTACAACCTCCATAAATCCCTATTCTGATAATAATCGTGTGCTCACTAGCGACTAGCTTCAAGATGTATTTCATGAAGTTCTAGTAAGAAGCTGTAAACAGTAGAGTCCAGTCTGTATCGGGTAGAGACAGTTATCCACTTCAGACAATGGATGAGGGGTTAGACAAAATCATGAATCGATTGAAGTTAAACTTGAACACCGTTGGATATCGGATCAGTAAATTAGAGGTTAGGCGTTTGCGCGCGAGACTGAAGTTTCTGGGTTCGATTCTTGCGTGTGGGATCATGGATGTGCACTGCTGAAGAGTCCCGTACTTGGAAGAAATGGTCATTCAGTACCTCCAGGCTTTCAGTGTTGATCTGGCTTAGATCGACCAGTGAATTCAACTAAGAAAATACTACGATCTTCACAAATACAAATATATATTTTCATTGAAGATGTTCCAGTTTCACCTTTGAAGGGAAATTTTTTTATTTCCTAGTTTAACTCCGTGTTTGTGTGTGTTTTATTAATTCCAGAACGCAAGATAATGAAATAAAATGATATACAATTCTTAGCATTAATCAATAATCTATATTGTAACTAAATAATGAAAATATTATTATCACTCGTGGGAATTATATTTCGTTATGCTGACTTCTTAAAACGTTACTACAACTGAATATTTTAAAATCTCTAAATATATATCTGAAAGTTGTTTTTTTATCACTGGCTGGCATTATATAATGAATCATTGAAAGAAAATAGACAACAAATGGACGTCCCGTTTTGAGTTTGAGACACTTCAGTGGTCAGCAGACAACTTCTGAACAGATAAAATCCACATTTTGTTATTTCAGATACTAATGATTTTTATAGTCTGAATCGACTAGCTCACATGATTTACTTAGTTACTTTGGAGTCCTACTCACTTATTTACTCCTGTTACTCCCCATGGAGTTGTATAAGCTGATCACCAGCGTTCTCCATCCAACTCTGTCCTGGAAAATCCCTTTTCACTTGTTTCCAGTTGCCATTCATCCTTTTCATGTCTGCTTCCGGTTCTCAACGCAGTGTGTTCTTTGGCCCTCTTCTTTTCTGTTTCTCTTCAAGATTCCAAGTTAACGCTTACCTCTTGATACAGCTTGATGACCACCGCAATATATGTCCTACCCACCACTACCGTCTTTTCCTAATTCCCTGTTCAGCTTGAAGTTGGTTTGTTCTATCCCAAAGTAGACTGTGGCTGATGGTTTCCGGTCAGCGGACATTGAATGTCTTACGTAGAAAACTGTTTAGAAGTACTTGTACTTCTTTGATGATGGTTGTGGTAGTTCTCCAAGTTTCAGTTTATTACAGTATAACTGTCATGATCTTCGTGTTGAAGACTCATATATTAATGCTGGTTGATAGTTGTTTTGAGTTCTATATGTCTTTAAAATGTACGGATGTTCTCCTTGCTTTATCAATCCTCGCATTTACATCTACACAGGACCCTCCTTGTTTATCGATGATACTCCTTAGGTATGTGAAAGTTTCCACCTCTTCCAGAGTTCATGCATCAAGTATAATTGGGTTGGTGTTCTCTGTGTTGTGTTTTTTGGGCCTGCTGATGCAGAAGCTGCTGCTACAATGGCTGTCTTCACCTGCATAGGCTAGAAAGTGTAGGTTATCTGCAAAGTGAAAATCGTCTAGTTGCATCCAAGCTTTCCACTGTATTCCGTACTTTTGCGTCTAATGTTATTAATTTTATAATTTATATGCATGCACCATAAAGACTGGTGATATGAATTTATTCGGCCTTCCGAAATAAATAAAAATGATATATGAATACAGTACTTTTTATGTAAATTATTTCTGGTCAGATTAGCATACATATTTATATAATGTGAACTCGATTAATCAATAACTTACGGTGTGAAAACTTTGCAATATTATAGAATTGAGCTTCTATAACCAACAGATGTAACTAATTAATCAAGTCATATATTGAATCTTCAAGATGTGATTGTCTGTCACGGGCGGTTAATTTCATATGTCTATTTCATTCTAATTATTTAAGACATTGCTCGCCAAATCACCACAAATATAAAAAATTTGAAGTTGAATATCCCATATTCTTACCAAATCAAATTTAATTTAAAAGAAACCTATAAACATATGATAGCTTGACATTTACACTAATTGGTCATTAAGTGAAAGGTAAATTCTTGTGATTTGAATGCTAACAATCACACTGTCCTGAATCAATAATCATTCTAGATTTTATTGTTGAATATAACAATTATTATTCACATTCATTACAAAGAAGAGGAATTATATTCACTTATTCGAGAACAGTGACTAAAAAGGTTTAGTTATTCATGTACAAAATGAGTTACATTTATTAGGAGTGAAAAAGAACCCACAAAGGGAATATCTATCTATATATCAGAACATTCACAAAACTGCTAAGATAATTAATTACAAACAATAAATAAATAAGTAACTTGGATTAATTTTGATTTAGTTATTTATTCTCTCAAAGAAGTGGCTTACACTGAGTCACGAAACGTCAGAAAATTTCATTTTTCTACTCATTGGGATATTAAAAATATATTATTTATTTATAAAAATCTACCCAATGCTAAATTTATTCAAACTTATCAAATCAAAACTTGGTAATGATACCTATAATTACAAACAAATTCATTTGAATAAACTGATTTGGCACTTGTAGAATAATTTTGGCATGGTCATGGTATTATTGACAGTGACAATTAAAGAATCATAATGAAACTACCATACTTCATGAACATATCATTACCAAAATGGCATAGTACGTTTGTAAGTATAGAGATATATAGAGAATTAAAAGCAGGTTGTAAAATATAATAAAAGTATTAGTGTTTCATATAGAAAGTTTCTGAATTTATTTTTACTCCCTTAAAATTCAACTACTGACAGTGTATATTACAATTCTATAAAACCGATTTTCCTGGAAATAGTTTAATTATTATTCACGAATCACCTACCTTAGCCACGTTTTGGTTTTTAATCCAAAAAATTCAAATTAACTTTGTTATAAATTTGTTAATTTGTCCATATCACCTTTGACTTTCTAATTATTTCATAAAATCAATATTCACCAACGAATTCATCACCATCTATCTATACCATAAAAAGATTATGGTAGATACTACTAATTAATATAGCTAGAATACAAAAGCTAAATAGAAGTTTGATCACAATTGATTGATCACTAGGTGATGATCAGTGTCATGCGTGTCAAATCCTTCCTAATGCATATCGAATGCTATCAATAAAGTTTCAATGTAGCCACTAGTCTAGGTGACTTGACACTGAATGCACTATGTTAAGATGAGATAGTGGTTTGATCGACAATTTCTATTTTCAATAATAAAATTGTATATTTTATTTTAGTTTTCGATTAAAATCAAACTGGATTAAATTCTAGTCTATTTAACTTAAAAAAAAAAGAATGAATCAATCACGCAAGTAGAAATACAATTCAGCCTTTCTTTTTATTTGATGCTATATGTATCTTTAAAGTTAGTTTGTTTTTGGTTTTTTTTCTGTTTTTTTTTGCTTTAAAAATAAAAATTAAATTAAACTGAACACAACGAAAAAAAATTTTTTTCTTTTTCAATTTCTTTTATTATTTTACTTATTGGCTTATATGTTTAAAACAAAGAAATCTCTTTAAACTTCATTGAACATTAAACATGGATCATAAAATTTTATTTATATTTGTTTAAATTAAACTTTATTCACCCGCCCACATTGAGTAAACAAAATTGATATTTTACAAAATTAAAACAATAATTTATTAAAATACTCAAGTTATGGTAAATGATACAATGAGAACCAGAAAAAAAGATTCTTTTAGATATTATATATCACATTCAGATATATATAAAATAGAAGGAGATTAATTGGATCATTCAGTTATAGAATAATGTTACAAGTAAATCTTAATATCTATCTTTTACATATAATGAAATGTATTTGATGGCAAGGAAGATATTAGATGGTTTATGGCAGTTATTTAAATTAAAGGAAAACTAAGAACAAGAACTGACTTTTCATTTATAAATATATAAGGCTGTCTACTATCCCCATTTTTGTTTAACTTCATTATAGACTTAATACTGGAAATAACACTCTCCTCAACTGAATTTTCAGGCATTGATCTCCTACCAGGAGGTTCACTTATCGACTTAGAATGGGCAGATAACATAGTCCTATTTAGTGAAGACGCTGATAAAATGCAGAGTCTTTTGGTAGCACTGAGCAACAATGCTAGGATGTTTGGGATGCGTTTCTCCCCATCCAAATGTCAATTGTTACTCCAGGACTGGCCCGCGTCAACGCCTGAACTAAGGATAGGGAGTGAAGTAGTTGAACGCATGGACAACACTTATCTTGGATGTCTGGTCAGCCCTAATGGGTTGGTGTCTGACGAATCTCAGCAAGGATTCAAAAGCTCGTTTGGCTTTTGCCAACTTACGTCACTTATGGCGAAGACGAGATATTCGTCTATCACTTAAGGGACGAGTATACTGCGCAGCAGTTCGCTCTGTTCTACTTTACGGCTGTGAAACATGGCCATTAAGAGTAGAAGATACTCGTGAGTTACTAGTATTTGACCACAGATGCCTTAGAAATATTGCTCGCATCTGCTGGGATCACCGGGTAAGTGTTGGGATGATCCTAATATCGAAATCAGATGCCAAAATTGCTCGTCGTGCCTTCAAGCAGCTAAAAATCCAAAGTGTGAACCACAACAATGGGAAAAACCTAATAGCCGATTTCGCTGGTCCAATAAGAGGAACAATGTTTCTCGTCATAGTGGACGCACTCAAAAAATGGCCACAAATCTATGCCATGGCAACTTGTACAGCCAGTGAAACGATTAGCAAGTTATCCGAACTGTTTAGTTGCTTTGTAGTTCCGGAGACTTTAGTGACCGATAATGGACCACAATTCACTGCTGAATCATACAAGCACTTCTGCAACATTAATGGAATTGTACCTATACGCTCTCCACCCTATCACCCTCAATCAAATGGACAGGCTGAGCGCTTCGTCGACACATTCAAAAGAGCACTACTGAAAGGGGAAGGCGAGGGAACAAGTCAGGTAATTACGAAATTTCTAACAGCTTATAGAACCACGCCTAACCATATCGTCCCAGCGGGAAAATCCCCTGCTGAAGCGATGTTCGGGAGAAACATTCGAACTATATTCGACGCCATGTTGCCACCTAAACCAATGGTTAGACGTAGACAAAATCAGAATATCCGGAGTTTTAACGTCGATGATAAAGTGCTCGTCAAGTCATACAGCGGAAAAAATCGTTGGGAACCTGGAGTCATTGAAAAAAGAATGGGAAGTGTTCTATACAAGGTGCGTGGGACTTTCGGAACGTGGATCAGACACATTAATCAAATGCACAGAGAAAAAAGGATTCTAAACACTGTAGATAATCAAGTGAGGCTTCCGCTAGAGATAATTACAGATACTCCAGTGACAAGAACTCCAACAGACACCCATAGACACGGGATACCAAGGAAGTCCGAACGCCGCAGAAAACCTGTTACCAAGCTGCAAGTAGAACCGAAGAAAAAGTCTTATTTCTTGAAAGGGGGGAGGTGTTGGGATGATCCTGCAAATTTCTCGCAATCGACATGACAAGCTCATGAAACACTAAGGAGCATTTCATCCAATCAGCGTTTGATTAGAAGTTTTGTTAGAAACATAGCGAAAATGAAAAGTCACATGTAGAGATTCTGATTGGCTGATTAATACACTGCTACTATGTTTAGCAGTATTCTAGAATTTTCAGTAAAACCCAAGGACTTTTAAAATATTATAAAAACCCTATATTTTCTGTACATAAACGAACCTTTGGAGTAAAGTGCTTCCCGCATATTTGTGCCTTTTCTCTCGTGTTCAAGTCGCTGTGTAGTTCCAGCTTCGGGGTTACGAAACTAGCTTAGGATCCGAATATAGAGTTCAATCAACAAGACGTATCAGTAAGTAATAGTGAGGTTAGACACGGGGTGTTAGGGAATAATGGTAAATCAGTTGATGCGGTCATGAATCTTCATCGACTGAGATGGTTGGGTCACGTGCTACGTATGCCTGAACTCCGATTACCACGACGCGCTATGCTGACTAGTATTGACGATGGTTGGAAGAGGGTTGGGGCGGCCAAACCAAAACGTGGCATCAGTGCTTGAAGTCATTAACTTCTAGTCTAAGCCATGTTGGCAGATGCAGAATACTTGGTTGGGGTCTGTACGATTATCGTAACCAATGGTTGGAGACTGTGGGTGACACGGCTCAGAATCGATCACAATGGAGTAGGTGTATACACTCTTTATCTTCCCTTAAACCTTAAGATTAAAATTGCTTCATATCTGTCTTCCTTCTTATACTATATCCTTATATACAACCTATCACTTATATACTACCACCACCACTAAATTAGCTACTCCTATGATGTTCATCTTGTTATGCTAACGAGGTATGGCAACTTGGACCGATGCATATATGTGCCTGGTCCCACTTTGTAGCTGACTGACTGACTTATAAATACTTATTCTTTGGGATCAGTTAAATGATTTTCTGTAAATTGAGACTTATTATTTACTAGTGTTGTTTATTGACGATAATCTTTCGATCATGAATCTATTCAATGGTGCATTAACAATACACATAACAATATTTTGGAATTTCTGTGTTATGTTTAGGCAGGCATTTTGAATCGTTTGCGGTTTCATGTACAAATTGCTAGTCGGCTGATTAGTGTTTAGTTTTTAGCTTTTTAACAATTCCCTTTTGTCCTTTTAAATCAGACCTTGTCTTGGTAGGTGAAGAATTTTGAGCGTGAAACCATTAGTATGTTATCTGAAATTCGAATTCACTTTGTCTCAACAACGTACAATACTTTTTATACCAAATCTACTGTGTTATATGCGTTATTATAATTGTGAGCGGGAAAAGCACAATATATTGCCAATAATTCCTGATTAGTACTAGGACTTTTCACAAGACCTCTATGACCATTCAAAACTGTTCACAACTTCTGGCTAAAAATGACTAATCAATAATTATGATTTTAAACAGTGGATAGTTCGTTGTCCTTTAGTAATCACTTACTACTAACTTACTGAAATATATACCTTATGACATCGAATGAACTATTTGTATCTTACTTTCGCATTATGTGGTCTATGTTCAATGATAAAGTATTTTACATTTCCAAGCATAAAATAATAACGATAATTTATTCGAATATGATACTAGTCAATAGAAATCCGAATTCTACTTACAACATTTATCCCCTTAAATTCTCAGACATCTCAATAAACAACATTTGTCATGAAACACAGATCCAAACCATTCTATCAAGTACTTTCAACAAAACAACTTCAATCACAAGATTTCATCTTAAAAGTATGCACGTTTTCTTTATACACAATGTATTGGTACATTTCAGAAGAATGTGAAAGCAAGACAAACACTTCTAGTAATTTCATTACCGTCGTTAAACACATGTTTCAAACTATTGACTTGATTTTAAATATAACTAAAAACATCCCTCCAGAGTTTTTAGCCATATGAAGTACTCAAAGACAAAGTCATAACTAACAAAGTATAATTAAAGTAGGAAGCAATGACAGTGAATAAGTTTTATCTTTATAGTGTTCTGCAGTACTTCATATACATGAGAATACAAGTGATATATTATATACTATAGTAACCCTAAAGGTATTTTTCACGGACTTATTTTCTATCCCTGTATAGTCGGTTTATGAATTAGTTGTCTAGTAATCAATGTCACAAATTAAATGAAGTAAAAAAATATGAATTTGACTTTAAACCAACTAGTGACAATTCAACGAACTAATTAAAATTACACTGACTTATAATGGCAAAGCATAAATGAGAACTCATTTCCCGTCATATACAATTCTACGCTTAAGAATCAACTGTTTGGTAACATCTAGTTTTGTTTAGTTCAGTAATAACAGCATACTGTTTTGATAGGTGACTATAAATAATCATCTAGTACAAAAATGGAACTAACCAATTCTAACAAGTCTATCATTTCGGCATTTGAAGTAATCTGAATAGTCTGTCAATAGAGAAAATCAAATTTTAAAAACAAGTCACTCAAAGCATAATGTAATTATTTTGTTGATGTTCAATTGCCAGAATGCAGTAAAATAATCTGAGTAGTAGTTAACTGGATATTCAAACAAATCTCATTATGGTTATCAAGAAATCACAAATAATAACATAAATAAATATTCAAGAGCTCAAAAGCGATTGCAGATAAAATTTCATAAACGTTTACTTTTCCTATATGGAAGAAAGGAAAACCGAGGTGACTTTTATATTGGTCATGGACAATGACACCATAATCACTAAGGAACAAAGAGAAAAAAAATGTTGAATATAATCTAAATTATATAATCTGAGATTAATAGACTGTTCGACTTCTTAACGTATTTTCTCACTCGAAATTCCACTCACTCACTCAGGTAAAGCAGCATCATGAAAAGAACATGTTCAAGTACATATGATGAAATTTTAATTCCGTCTTCATGACAAATTGTATTCATAATGAAATCAACCAGCTTAAAGAAATATGTCAACTGCTTCTTTCACATAACTTCGTCAGTATTGTGGATCGCGATGTGGCTACTCGAAATTCTACTGATTGATC
Source organism: Schistosoma mansoni (assembly GCF_000237925.1). Taxonomy (NCBI): domain Eukaryota; kingdom Metazoa; phylum Platyhelminthes; class Trematoda; order Strigeidida; family Schistosomatidae; genus Schistosoma; species Schistosoma mansoni. The sequence goes on along the minus strand of NW_017386084.1, from coordinate 115,679 downwards.
AACTTCAGATATCCAATCTCCAATATATCAGAACACAACCTTTAAATGAGAATTTTTTATAGGGTCAGAAGAAGAATGAATATAATTTAAAGACAATGCATAGTTATACAGTTAGGACGACCAATAGGATTGGCATGTGAAATATGTGAAAAATCTGAAAACATGTGAAAACATACCATTTCACGTTCAAGATAGAATTAGACTCAACATAATTTTTAGGATATTTTTATGAATATCCTAACAATCGAGATGTTGAATATCCTGTTTCTAATCTTAAACCACGAACACTAAGTTGTTTAAATAAAGCTTTTCCTTAGATAGCTGTGTTAAATGAGTACGTTTATAAGCTAAACTCTATTTTTCAACAGTTGATAGTCAGTCAATAACACCTTGAAATAAACACATGAGATCTCTCAAACTCAATTAGTATTCAATATTTAAAAATTTGGAAAAAATTAAATTTAAGTCACGACCCTGTCATTTAAGTTATTTTGTATCCAAGATATTTCTATTTAAATGGCTATTTTAATTAAATTTCATTATGCATGACTGAAATGTCACCATAGATTGTAAATGAATTTTCCAAAATTCATGTTGCTTTGTTAATCAAACTAGATAGAATATACTTCATCATTCATAACATTTCATATAGATTATGGGATTCTAATATACTAAGTAAAGATATCATGCTTGACTTAAGATCTGAAATATCCCATTTTCATTATTATTTATTATAAATGATCAATCAAACTAAGTTTCAAGCTAGTTGATCAAACAAATTTTCATTCTTGTTTCACTTTTCAATTGGTTGTTAGCTATTGTTTGTTCATGAAAGTCACCATTTTGACATTAGGAAACTTATTTTTTTTATCCTATTTCTTCTTTTGTATTTATCATACAGACTGACTTTTAACTTATGAATGTAAAATAATAATAATAATAATAAAATGGAAAACAGCTAGAATTGTCAGATACCTTCAAAAATAGATTCAATCAATCTGAAAATTATTTACTTAAGTATTAAGTTTTCAACTAAGAAATTGTTAATGATATTCTACTAAGCAGATATTTCATAGGGTTATATGATTATTCATTTTAAATTTGTTGCTAAGGCCAGTTTTTTTCTGAAAACATAAAGATTCTTAAAACTTTTATGAATATTTCAAAGATAAGGACTTAAAAGTAACTTTCAGTACTACGTTTTATTGATCGAAGATTTGTGAATGACTAGAAAATAATGATATAATTTGCTTTTTTATTGTTTTGTATTCCTTCAAGAAACAATTGCCTACAGTTATATATATATTCTTTAAATAAGTATATAGTTGATGTCTATTTGTGATCAAAACGAAAGCTGATAGATTAAATCAGAACTGATGAGTAAACAATATAAGGGTATAGATCGTACGTTCAAGAAATAAAATTACAAAAATATGATTAATTTTAATAAGTAAATAAACTCTGAATATGATAAATTCTAATAAATCATGATTTTTAATATACAGTATCTTGAATTCTAACTGTTTTAAAGAAATAGTTCCCTGTTCGATTTTTGAAATCAATCTAAAACTCAGTCAATCCCATTTTAAACATGCGTATACCAACTTGCCCACTATTATAAACATTCGAATTTGGATACATCAATGAATAACTAAATAAGTGGACTGCTAGACGTTTTTACATATGTCTTATAGCAACCATCCTACAATCAATTAATTTTGGTATAGCCTTTTTATTAACTTACTTAACAGACATCGTCATTTGAATAATAACAATTTGCATATTCATTGTACTGTTATGACCACTAGAGTACATGACACTCTAGCCAAAATGTTGATTGCTTCAGCATCATTCGATGACTCATACTCCTTGCCATATATGTATGCACGCAAATCCTATTATCAGCTTTTGTTTTGTTTTGCTGTGTCTTTATTAAACTTGACTATAAATTGCCTATGTAATTGCTTGCTACTCACTCGCTTGCTCGCCCGCTCGTTGATATTCGCTCAGGTGCTTGAAGCTTTCAGGCCTGAATTTTTTGACAATAAACTTTAATTGCCGCTTCCCTTTGCCTTCTGATTTTACGCACCGTTAGGATTGGTATTATAACGGTTATCAAGGTGAACGATTAACGAAGCACGGCACTACAGTTTAGTAATACTTAGAATAAAGTACATTCCAGTTAGGTGCCGTCACATTGTGTTAACAGACTAATATATTTAAACTTGCTAATCTTGTTTAACCACAAACCTTAATTCAGCATGAAATTTAATTTTCATGCAAACCTGAAACTGTAGAAAGGAGATTGAGAAGCCTCTTACTTCTTATTTTTAAGCCTTTCATCCCTTGGTTCGTCGAATATTATAAGTAAACATAATTGTACATGTTGTCAGACATTGCTTTTTAACTTTACTTATGCCTGTTACTTAGTACAGATATATCTAAACAGTCTAACCACGATATTTTTATTGTTGTATAGTGAAGGTTTCAGTTATCGTCTCAATTTAAATCTATTTGAAAAATTTTCAAAATCTGTTTTATTTAGCAGTCTTTTAACTCCTGACTCTGCAGACACATAAATCTTTGTACTATTTATCACTCCTTATAGTCAACTTGTCTACCACCCTTTTTATTGATTATTTAGCCTGTATAACTATGCATATCAAGAGAAAATCTAAGGATAATATATGCTAATACCTCATTTATATCCTATTCTGATGTGAATTCATTTACTGGCAGCCATTATATTTTGCTTAATACACTTCAGCTACTTACTATGAGTTAGTAGCAAAATCCAAGTAACTAAAAGTCTTTTCTAGAGGGGATGAATTAAAATACGGTTGAATGATTTTTGATTTTCGGTTTACATACGGATCTTCTGATGCTTAAAAATAGTAAGCCTAAAGTACGTCCTCAGGTCCATTTCGTTATTACTGTCGACAAAATTTATGTCCCTGTACATATTCCATTCATTCAGACAATATGTGATTGTTATGGGGCTAATTTCAAAATCTCTGGTCACGCTTCAAATAACCAGTATTTCACTGGAGATTTTCAATTTACGACAGAATTATTTGCCTAGTATTGATTAATACTTAATGGTTTTATTCTACACTTTTACCCACATGATCTCTCTCCATGAAGACACATTTCGTTGCTCATTTGCATTGAATAAAGCAAAAAATGCATTATTTTATATATAAATCAAAATTCATTTCATTGATATATTAATTTTATGTTTGTATTGGTTTCTGTTAATTTAGGACAAGGTCACCATTTGAAATTGCCTAATCAAAATTAAAGTAGTCCCAAAACAAAATGGATATTTAATACTGAACATATTATTACAGCTCATAAGTTGAATCCACTGACATTTATTGAGAATATCTCTAAATTACTGAATTATACTTGAATAAGTGACCTTTTTACACATTTTATCCTCATCTGCTTTAATTTTTCTTGAATTTCCTCTTATGAGTTTGAGTGTCTTTCTAATTTCTATGTCTTTTTATCTTGAGGTTCATATTGAACAATGTTATTATCATATATTGATATCAAACAAGTTCATTTTGAATAGTCCTTATAGATGCTTTAAAAACTTGAGATTTTAATGGAGTAAGAGTACACTTCTCTCTGTTTATATATCCATTTATTCACATTTGGCATAAAATGTGTTCACAAGTGATTAAAATCCCAGGTGTAACAAATTTTGGATTGCTCTTAGCTTTTAAAGAAATCACGGCTAGAAGTGGAATTCAGGACGCACGTTTATTACTATTTAGGACTCATCACTAGATACTTATGCACACGAATCAACGCTCACTTCAGAATCCGAACTAGGTATCATTCCCTAACTGAATACAAAATTTGCGTTTGGGGGGAATGGTAATGGGTTGAGTTTCAGAGTGAACATCAACCCGAACACAGGCACATCCCACTGACAAATCCCAAACAGAATAAAATGCGCATCCTGAATTTGACCTGCAACTACGTTTCACCTATTATATACCAACTTATATCATAATGGCTATATCGAAATGATTCTCACAGGATGAACAAATGCCTAACAATATTGACCAAATTTCAGCTACAATGTTGACGAAAGGATGATTTAAATAATCTCAAAATAACAAAAAGTAATAATATATGTGTTGAAAGTTCTAACCAATTAGTTTAAGTAAAATATACTCAATTACTCTGAGCAATCTACTATTATTTTTTTCTTCTAGTTAACTTAACAACAAAGTTTTGTAGATCATACAGCCTAGTATTTAATTCACCTTATAGAATGACTGTAATTATGTATTTTCTAAAACTTCGAGTAACTAAACTAACTGCTGTATAGAAAGTTTATTATGGTTTAATATCAGTGAATATCACGTTGAAATATTATGCACATTGAGAAGAGTAACAAGTATCGTTTGCTTCAAGTAAAAAGTATTTCTACAGTCTTACAAGAAAATACGGCGAGACTATAATTTATGGACGAGTCAATCAGAAGCGTTTGAGGGATTTCAAGGTCACGGCGACTATTTCGGTACCTGATGCTCATGTACGATCGATTCACAGAGAATTTTAGAGAACACTTGACAAATGAAACTACGATGAAGTTGCTGTATTTGTAATTACGATTATTAAATGACTTGTAGACCTTGTGCAGACTACCGTGATATTGTCCTTCGATGTAATATATGTGAAGGGAAGACGTTTGCTAGAATAGGAACCTTTATCGCTCGATCCAGATTGAGACTAAGGCATATTATAATAATTGCCACGAACTGTATAATAAAAGCACCAGTAACATTGGCTGCAAGTATCGCAGATGTTACTGAAGCTTCGGCTGCGCAGTAGTATGAGTATTGTAGGGATATCTATAATAAAAATGATAAATTTACGCAACCGGAGTACACACAAACAATAATGAAGCTATGTGGTTGAGGCTGAGAGGGCTTTTATGACCTCATCATGGCTCCAGAGACCAACTATTATGGAGCCATATGGACGAGTTCCTCTACCATATGCATTACAACCGTATAAAAGAAGTGTATCCACTTTAATTATTTGGTTTTGTATAATATATTTTTACTCTATGCCGACTGTTTACTGATTGGCTAACATTTCTCAAGGTCACTTAAGATTCGTTCAAAGGTCGTCCATAAATTGTAGTCTCACCGAAAATACAATTATTTAGATGTACTTACTTCTTGTGTATTTATTTGGTTAATTACTTCAGTATCTGCTAAATTGGTTAAACCAACGAGTACTTTGTATAAAATTGTTGATGTTCATAAAAGCAATAGCTGATTATTTGATTTAATTTGTGTAGACATGAAACTATCCCCTTTTTTATTCAGCAAATGTATCTTTGGTATATGTTCATATCATGTTGTTCAGTATGACAATGAGGAACACCACAGATGTACCGTGATTTGATTCCTATCCTCATCATTCAGTGTGAAAGTATTCAAAAAGTAAATCTATAAGTCGGTTTCTATGAATTTTCGCTTCATCTTATTATTAATGATAAGCACTATGGTTAGAATATTACTCCTTGTTCATTTTGTTAATTATTTTTGAAGTCTTATCTACTCTCAAGATTCTACATTAAACGAATGTTACACAAACCTTTGATTTCATTAAGATTAGTAGTGGATGTCACTAGTTTGCTGTTGAAATATCCTTTCTAGATTGTTTAGTTAAAAATATGGATGTTCTAAAGTGACTGTTTTCAGGAAAGCAACATGCTCAAACAAATATTTTAATTATAAATCCTCACTTTTCATCAGTGCAAAGATAATACCTGTCTCAAAATCTTCAAAGCAGGGTAAACACGATGTTTACGAATGAAAAGGAAAAGAAATAGAAATTAATGAATCTGATCAAAATCCTTGAAATAAATAAATATTCACAAAATTTTGTCTACAAAAAAGAAAACAACATTTAACGTGACTGACATACCCGCGTTGCTTAGTACTTATACTTTCAAGAAATGAAGAACCACCACAATCACCACAATGCGAAGTAAGATCATGGAAGACTATTATAAGTAAAGACTTATTCACCGCAAAACACAGTGAAGACTCTATTATAAAATACACTCATTTATACAGTGGTTTATACATATATTTGATTGTTAATTAAGAAAAAGTCACATATATGGAACCATGGCGAAATCTCATGTTGAATGTCATGTCGAACATAATCCACGTTAATTTAACACCAGAATACCATGTCTTGAAGAAACATTACACTTAAATAAATTAATGTTACACAAAGTAAAATAGTACATTGCAAATCAAACAAATATTACAACGAATAATTATTAGATTAAATTGAAAAATGGAATTAATGTTGAGCAAGAATCACGATGAGTTAAAAATTGTGATTCCACCTTTTTATCCTATCATATTGTGGTGTGGTCTACTTATATCCTCATAAGTATTATATAGTGATGATCAGACATAGAATGTATTTAGTCAGGAAAGAACTGAAATGAAGCGCAATTGGTAGGAAAATGAATAAACAATGAAATTAGAGAAGATGGATTGATATTTACAGAAGGAACAGTGAAGATTGAGACAATTGATTTTTGTTTTGCAAATTAACTGTTTGCTGTATGGTTATCAGATCTTAATAAGATAGTTTGTAATTTGTGCTTAAATATATTCAATTGTCCCCCACCAGTGTTCTTGTTCACTACAATATCAGTGACAGATAAAGTAATTTCCATAGATGGCCTATAACATTCGTCATTCCATATAGATGATGTATATGGTTTAAAATCATAGTGGTATTGTGAATGCTATATCAATGTATTTTTTTAAATATCTGAAAAGCTACAAAACAACCTCATTCATGAGAAAAATAAAATATAAGATAATTTACAATGTAATAGTCTCTACAAGATGAAATACTGAGCATGTGACACAATATAAACTCGACAAACTTATGGAGAAATCGTGGTTGGAAGAAATGATCACTGTAGAGCTTTCGTAACACCACTGAGGAATTCAGTAGAACTTTAAAATATTTGGCCATGGGTTCAAACACTGTTATACCAGGCCACAAGATTAACCAATAATATTGAAGTTGTTCAGAAAAACTTCGAAAATCACAAGGAGAATCTCGTGGATGAATTTTTTTCATATAAAACTGTCTTAGTAGAAATGAAGGTTTAGGACAAAATTATATTTAGTTTAAACACACTTCCTTTACAAACTGATATTGTTGCAAAAATGTAATCAGAAAACCTTTTTTACTACATAAACACATGCTGTTTTTGTACATTTATGAGATCTAACGATCTACGTCAATTCATTTTCTTCAGCGATTGGTTCATACGATAACGTAAAATTATCTCATACAAAAGAACTTTGATCAAGTTACTATGTATGGACTAATATGTTTGTAAATTATGACTTACTATTACTTTAATAAAGCTACTTGAATCAAGTAATGAAACATCAGTTCTATCACTTGAAATTCTATTTACTATTTATCATTCTATTAAGTAATATCCTTTGAAACTTTTGGACAAATTTGTTAATCATCCCAAATTAGTTGAATGTCTCACTTGACACTATCATTCACTGTTAGCTAATTCATTGTGTTTAGAGTCAAATCTTACCGTTTATGAAACGATAACTACAAAATAATCAAAAGTTTTAATTATGGGATTTTTATTAGTAAGCTGGTCGTTAAACTAAAACCTCTGTATGAATTTTACTTTAACATTATGTGAAATTCCCTAGTTTCCAACAATTGTATAATTGAAATTAAATTATTTTACTGAAGACACGAGATATTGTTGTCAGAATGTAAGACTAAAATTAAAGTGAAAACAAAAACCCAAAACAAAATCAAGATTTTATACTATGTCATAAGATAATACGTCAAGTTGTATATCATTTTTTACACAAAATCATTCTAGACAAGTTTACCCTTTGGAAAGATGTACATCTATGTATTATTCTTAACATTGAATATCCATTAAACAAAAAATTTTTTTTTTGTTTTTTTTTTAATTTGAAAATAATCACTCATTATATTTTCTTCAAATTCGTGACAGAGTATGATTTGGATGTAATTATGCTTTATTTATTTCTTTTTTTTCAATATTCCTTGCATCATCATTGTTTTACTGACTGATTACCAAACACCAAATTTAAATGTTTCATTTGTTTACAGAATGATGACTATGATTCCCATGAATCATTATTTCTTAATGAATAAATCTTTATAATGCATTCCTTTTAAGTTCAGTAATACGTTATGATAAGTTTAAGATGTTATATATGTATACAAGCATATTGCATGTACTAAAAAATGTACTTAACTTATTATACGAACAAGAAGTCAGTGCTAATGTTGTTTAAGACCAGTTAGATCATATATTAACATATAAGACTAGAGCTTTACCCATATCACATAAACGACTAATGTATTCATAAAAAACATACATACAAATTAGAAAGACCAAGTGAATATGTGAAGTTCGAATCAAACCTGGCCACATATAGTACATCAACAAGGACGCTAGACTGCTTATACCGGTCGAGCGTTATTGTTTTGACACAGTGCTAAGATAGAGAAAGTCGTATTCCGGTTGTGGATAAGGCACGTGATAAAAGCTGGACATAAAATCATAAAAAATTGACATATTCAAGCATGGTAAGCAAAGATGGATAGCGGCTAGCAGTGGAATCCATGACGCGCTTTTCGTCCTATTTGGGACTCGTCAGCTGGATGTATCTGCATACTGCCTTTTTATTCTTTTATAAAGTCGAGATTGAAACAATCAAGTTTCATTGTCAAAAGTTGACTAATGGATTATAGAAAATCAAAACAATAAATGTATTTATACAGTACATCACATAGAATAGAAATTTTAAATCTGATACTAACTGAATGTGACTATACACTAAAATGATACCAAGTTAATATCATTTAAATTTATACATATATCTACAAATATTCTTTAAACTTATCTTTTGTGGTTTATTTATAACTACAGATTGTATTGCTTTTTTAACGATTTGACGAAATATTTTACATTCTAAATGTAATTATTGAATGTGGTTTTGGTAGCCTAATACACAATGATACTGTTGTAGGCTCTCTTATTTCTTTCAGGTTCTATATTTTATGTTCATTTATCTATTTCTTGATTTAAAAATTACTTAGAGGATTAAATTTATTACATTATCTAATCTTTTTTGAATGTAAACTAGATTAGACTTTTGTTAATACATGGAACAAGTTCAAAAATGGCGGAAAATTCAGTTTCCAAACAAGTTGCAAAATCTTACACAAATATTATCGTGCTACTGTTAATTTTTAAGTAGTTCAATTTGTGAAAGTGAATTTCTCAACACAGATATCAGTTATGGTATTGGTCATTATTATTATTATTCGTTTTTAATATTATCACTATTCCTACTCACTAGGTAATCATAATTATTCAGAGTAACTATTTGGTTTGTACAGTGTATGTGTTTGGTTGATTTTTTGTAAAAAATAAGCACCAAAATAATATTTTTACGCTACTTTCTGGAAATATCACTTTTCTAATTCTTTTCACTCATGATTTCATACAGCTCACAATTTATTTTATATTCTGCCTTTGTTTCCACAGGAACTTAACATAGCATTGATCATGTTCACTTTCATAGAAGACAAGAAGATGCTGAGAATATGAAGTTTTCGAAGATACATGCTACATAATAGACACAAAAATTAGACGAAATTACATAAATACTTAACATTATTGAATGACTTTTTTTTAGGAAATCCATGTTTTGAAATAGTCAAGGACATTGAATATTAAACTTTATATCAACATTTCAAATTCTGTGTTAAGTATCATTTGGTTTTGTCGTCCTTTTTGCATTGTTCATTTGTTCATATAAAACTAGGTAGTTTAATAAAGTTTAATATATTCCAATTACAAATCAAATAGTATAGTTCTTCATCAACAACATAGTAAGCATTAAAGTAATCTGTTTCTATCATAGAATGACCAAAATGTGAATATTTCGCATAATCATTATTAATACTTACTGATTTTTGATCATAATCTGCATTTTCGATTAAAGCTATAATATAACTTATGCAACATACGAAATTTGCTTTACATCTAATAGTCTATTATGATAAAGGTTATTATTAATTCTCCATAGAAAAGATCATCGCTCTGTCACAAGGTAATGTTAGGAGGTAGATCAGATATAATAGAAAGAATAAAATATTCCGAAAATAGTCAATGATAAAAGCCTACACTAATCATTTAATCACTGATTCTCATACATAGCTTTTGAGACATGAATGGAATCGACTGACTGATCTGTGTAAATTCAGTCGTTAAGTTATAGCATTTATATTTCTGCTAATTTATTACAAATATTTCAAATAATAATGTGTACTGTTACTTAATGTTTTCCTCTTCTGTTCCTCTATCCGGTTACGGTGAAATGTTACGTTTGAAATGTAAATCACTGAGCTAAAACATGAATTACGAATAAAACGTTTTGCACAACTAGTACAACTTACTTGTAGTTTGGTTGAAAAAAGTAAAACGACTGGAGATGGAGGTAACATTTTAGAACACATAATTACCTGTATATATGTTTACAACACTTGATCAAATTATAGTATGAGTCGAAAAATGATTTCTCAATAACTACATAACAGTAAAATATATCAGGTACACAAGTTGATAACTAATGGATATAAACTTTTTATTCTTCATTTGGATATACACATTATCTTATTTAGATTGTTACAACATTCTTAAAAATTTTGATATTCCTCACTTATCTCAATAGTTTCATTTGAATAATTAATTCATCATTCTCTATGCTGTATAAAGCCTCACCTATTACAAAATTTTATTTCATTAACTAAATAAAATAATACGGTAATGTAATCAATCTAAGTTGTATATAAAGATTTAAGTAGTACCTTTTGTCTAACTGAATACGTTGAAGCATAAAATAAATTAGAAACCGTTTGATCGACTCAGTTTTATTTTATTTTCTGAAGTTCCTTGGCACATTTAATGTTCCAGAGAAACACCTGTTATTCTAAAACTGCTTGTTTATTTATTTGGATACATAAATATTGGTACGAAAAAGCGCCGAATACATATGCGTCACACAAGTCACTTGATTTGTGTGTCAGCTATGATACTGCCCGACTGCCGAGATCCAATCAGGTGGTTTCCGTAGACGACCATACCTGGAGCCTTCAACCTAAAGGTCTGACTGATCCACGAGGTAAAGTAGTAACGTAGGGAGATGCAGTCTCATGGTGGCCGGTGACCAACAATTGGTTCATACGCCATTTGTTCCTTCAGGATCCTCGAGCCCATGTGCTCCATTGGTTTGGAATCGGGGTTCTCCGACTCACCTAAGTGAACCTTCCATGTCTACCAACCTGGTTAAAGCACCGGATAGTGGCTTTTCATTCTCTCAATTTCGCAATCAACACCCCCACCGCGAGAAGGCAGTGAGTAGGACTTCCTTGTCAGTGGCTGTCAGTGGCACTGTGAGAGTATTTCGAGGCGGAGAGCTAATTCTCCCTACCCTCAACCGTAGCAGGATATTTGGAAGCACTGAGAAATACTCCTTATATAAATCGATAGGTTTATTGTAATCGTTTTCATCAAAGTTTAATTACGTTTATAAATCAAAACAAAATGACATCGAAATCCAATTAGGTGCTTTCCAGGACTAATGAACTATGTTTCGATGTTATACAATTACAAATATTTAATTGTTTAAATATTCTTCCTTATAGTGATGAATTTCTGTCAATTTTATTCTCTATATTTTTTATATGTTTTCAGTTGCTTGAACGGATAAGTTTCATCTTTTAGACATTTAGTCCGTTAACAGTTTTATGAGTATGCACACGAGCCAATATTAAAAGTTTATCTAGAACTTAGGTTTGAACTTCTTCTCGGTAGTAAAGGAAATTTAACAAACGTTCGTCTGACTTTTCTGGATAAGACTCAATGTCTATTTCTCAAACTACCTCATTTCCATGTGTGAATAATACATGTACAAATAATTATAGCAGAAATTAATGATTATCTCATTTCTGTCAGTGAATGATATCATAATGTTACTTGTTACAGCAAGTGGCTAAAATCTGGTTTCCCGAATCTATTCCCTTTTTCACTTTAAAATAATTGATTCTGTTCTAATTATGGGTATTTAATCTATAGCCAACAGTTTCAAAATCCATAAACCATAGAACAATCACTCTTCTAACGGAAATACTGTTGTTATTAGGTAATTAGCTACCATTTATGAGCCATGTGGTAGGAAGAAGCAATCCTTCAATCTGTTGAAACAAACCTTAGTAAACTATTGGAGACATTTATTTGTACAAAAAAGATTAATTAGTTATATACTTCAAATCAGCACTACAGAATATAAAACACATTGACCATAAGTTATTTCTGCATTGTGTAATGAAGTAGCCTGTTGGAAATAATAAATATTTAGTCATAGTCTTATAATTTCCGAGCATTTCTAGTTAGCTACAAGTAAATCAAAGTAATTTACAAAACTTCATATAAATTGTGTATTCTAGCTTCCTATAGCTCATTTCAAACAATTCCATTGGTTTGAAACTTACTGAAATCGTAATATATGTTATTAACAAAAACCGTAAAAAATTTCTCACGGTGAACTCATTAAGTTTAGAACTAAAAGTTATTTTGTTTTTCATCATCTATTAGTCAGAAGACTGTTACATTTCATAAGTGTATTGGTAAATTATTAAATAGATACAATATTGTAGTGTAGTTTTACCTTTATATCACTATATATTATTTTTTCCCTACTGTTTTAAATAACTTTACTTCCTAAGTATTTAATCTTTCATTATTTTCAGAAGGGGTTTTTGTGGAGATTTTAGTAATTTTGTAGTTAGAATTATGAGTCAATTCAGGCTAGACCACCATGGGTTCGAATCTCGTGAGGCGGGATCGTGGATGCGCACTGTTGAAGAGTCCCACGATAGGACGAAATGGCCGTCCAGTGCTTCCAGGTTTTCAATAGTGGTCCAGCTTTAATTGACTCATGACTTCAACTTTCATTATTTATTAATTGCATCTCTCATCATTTACCATTAATTTCTTATGTATTTCTTAATGTACAATAGTATAAACGAACTCATTACTTAGTAATAAATATATTTTTTATTACAATCGAATCAGTAGAAAAAATTTATTTCTGACGTTTCGTGACTTAATGTAAGCTACTTCTTCAGATTAAATAAATAATCAACACTAAATTAACACAAGTTTAACTAGTACAATGTTTAGTCATTTACTCTGAGGAAGTAGCTTATATTAGGTCACGAAACGAAAGAAATACAATTTTTCTACGCATTTTGATGTATCAAAAAGTTGTATTTATTATTAACTTTTTACCCAATGTTTAATTTATTTGAAACTACCAAGTCCAACCTTTACATTGATACCTATCAACTCATTATTATTTGTCAATTACTAATCGTTTTATCATCAATCGTATCAACTTCATACTATTATTAGTATCAAGTTATTATGTAAATCCAGTTAAAGAAAAGAATATTTCTTCATTAAATTCCATCCTTCTTTTTATAAAACCAAATTATCATTTCAAAATACGATGGGTTTTTTTGATTTTGAAAAAAAGAAAACAGTTTGGAGAAAAAACTTTAACCGAATTACTTTCAAGCATATGATCGAATTTCTTTCAACCGGATGCATTTTTTTCTTAAATAAAGAAAAAAAAATTTAGAAAAACCAAATAATTTCAAGTTTGTTTTTTTACACTTGATAAAATGAGATTTTTTGTTTGTTTTTTTCTGTAAATATGATATGATTATTGTTGACTAAGTTTAGTTAGTAGAATGTTGTTGTGGTGGTGGTGGTGTTTTTTTGAGGTTTTGTATGGATCAGTAGTTTTGTTTTTCACCAAAATTTTTCGTAGTTCTTATGGAAGAGGAGAGAATTAAAATAAGCTTAGATAATAGTTACAATAATTTTAAAAATATAACACGTTTTCTTATGATTATTATTGGAAATAATAAAAAAAAGGAATGCACGAAGTTTGAGCAACCGTTCACCAATTGTCTTCAGTGAGTTGTTATCTCACAACAGACGTGGTTGAACTCCATTGGTCACTGCTTCCCACTAGAACTCCAAGACATGCAACTTGAAGTCAGTCACTAGTGAGCATATGATTATAATCAGAGGGGAGATTTCAGTATTTTTCAAAGTTTAAATCATGAATCAATTGAAGCTAGACCACCATGGAAAACCTGGAAGCATTGGACGGCCGTTTCGTCGTATCGTGGGACTCCTCAGCAGTGCGCATCCACGATCCCGCAAAAACGGAATAATTTGATATTCCTATTAAGGATACCTATTCACTAATAGTGACTAAAAGTATATCGCTGTCATTAAAAAACAATTATAATGAACTTATAGGTATCATTACCAAGGTTTAACATGATAATTTTGAATAAATTGAGCATTGGGTAGATTGTTATAAATAAAAATAGTATATTTGTAATATCCCAATGAGTAGAAAGAGTAGATTTTTTGAAGTTTCTTGACTCAGTTTAAGCCATTTCTTCAGAGTATGAATAACCAAATCAAAATTAATTCAAGTTTGAATAGTACAACGGAACGATAGGAATAGGAATGTCATAATATTCTCTGAAGAAGTGGCTAACATTCAGTCACGAAAAGTCAGAAAATCTATTTTTTCTAATCATTTGGATATTACAAATATACTATTTATTTATAATGAGCTTAGTTGTTTTAATGCAAGTTTGCATGATTTGAAAGTAGCCCTCATATCAGCTGAATAGTCATTAGAATACTACAAGTATTGAACAGTTGTCTTCACTCTATTTGAGCCTTCATATTTACATTTACTATCTAATGTCTTTTATTGCTTCAATGACTACGCTTTTCAGGAATCTAGTCACTGTCTGGTGACGTGAATATCTCAGCTCTAACCAACTTGGAATATAACTTAATTATTATGCACTGGCATCTATAGATCGGTTCCTTATATCACAACTTTTTTTGGAGATTCACTGAATTTATTTTGAAACCAGTCACTAATGAACATAACATTGACATAACTCTGTTGATAGAATGGAACTAAAAAGTTTTCAGAGGTTTGCAACTTAGTTTTTACACATCTACAGTCGTTTGGAACTGATGAAAGATTCATTTGTCTAATAGTTATAAAGGATCAAGTATTTCGTAATGAGAAGTATAAGCAAAACTATCATTCAACTGTTACCCTTTGAGTAATAAATGATCAATCTACTTTCATCTTTAACATGATTTAAATTTTTTTTTACAAAAAGACAATAATATAGATTTCATCCATTAATTAACTTTTTCAAATTGTTTATTTTTGAAGATTTCAATGTTTACTTTAATCATTTTTGTTTATCATTGATTAGTTTAGAGTTTACTTACTTCATATTCATCTAAATCTACGTAAAACTATTTTTGAATTATCTAAAATTAAAAAAAACACTTTTCACGTGATTTATGATAAGATGTTAATTAAAATTGAATAGTAATATATCTCTATAGTTTCTAATTTTTTCTTTAGATAAATATATGCATATATATATATATATATAATCAGAAGGGGTTTTTTGTGGAGATTTAGTATTTTGATAGTTGAAAGCATGAGTCAATTGAAGCTAGACCATCAA